>NW_026968091.1:0-130129 GCF_028390025.1 Pseudophryne corroboree | reverse complement strand
GTAGCATGGTCAAGAAAGTTCTGTTTGAAAAGAAACAAACATTTACTGTCATTGTTATGCAAATAAACTTACATTAAAGCTAACAAGAAAGCACACTCGTTCTGTCTTTAAACTGATAAAAGAAACCCCAATAATATGGGCATACCTCCCAACTTTGTCGGCTCGCAAAGAGGGACACACGCGCGGCGAAGTCGCGCGCGCTCCCAAAAAGGGCGTGGCCTAAGTAAAAGGGGGCGTGGCTTCGCGGGAGGACCCGCGATCGCGAGTCACGCCCCCGTTTTCGGCACTGAGGGGGCATGCCCAGCGCTCTGTGAGCCGCTGGCATGCCACCTCTCCCTCTGACTTCAGTGAATAGACGCTGTGCGCATGCGCACAGCGTCTTTTCACCGCTGCTCTGCTAAGCAGGGCAGCGACAGACAGAGCCTCCCAATTGTCCTCCCCACCGCGGGACACTGCGGCCCGCAGGTGGGACAGCGGGACAGTCCCCAAAAAACGGGACTGTCCCGCGAAAATCGGGACAGTTGGGAGGTATGATATGGGGCATGCAAAAATTTAGATAAAACTCAGTTTTGCTCCTCTCCACGGAAATCTTTAATAAAAGGCGAAATATTTGTTAGTTCTGAAGAGAAACCAGAGCATGACCAAGATTCCACCTGTCGCCTGAGTGCCATGCCAGCAGTTCTCATTCAGCTGAAAGTGAGCACCCAATTTGAATGAAAGAAAGCAGATTTCTCACCAGGCTTCCCCTTGCTATAAACATGGTTTGTACTCTTTTCCATGTGCTCCCAGATCTTTCAAGCAATTAGTGTGGTCAAGAAAGTTCTGTTTGAAAAGAAACAAACATTTACTGTAATTTCTATGCAAATGAGCTTACATTAAAGCACACTCGTTCTTTCTTTAAACAGATAAAATAAAACCCCAATAAGATGGGGCATGCAAAAATTGAGATAAAACTCAGTTTTGCTCCTCTCCACGGAAATCTTTAGTAAAAGGCGAAAGATTTGTTCGTTCTGAAGAGAAACCAGAGCATGACCAAGATTCCACCTGTCGCCTGAGTGCCATGCCAGCAGTCCTCATTCAGCTCAAAGTGAGCACCCAATTTGAAAGAAAGAAAGCAGATTTCTCACCAGGCTTCCCCTTGCTATAAACATGGTTTGTACTCTTTTCCATGTGCTCCCAGATCTTTCAAGCAATTAGTATGGTCAAGAAAGTTCTGCTTGAAAAGAAACAGACATTTATTGTCATTGTTATGCAAATAAACTTACATTAAAGCTAACAAGAAAGCACACTCGTTCTGTCTTTAAACTGATAAAAGAAACCCCAATAATATGGGGCATGCAAAAATTGAGATAAAACTCAGTTTTGCTCCTCTCCACGGATAATCTTTAATAAAAGGCGAAAGATTTGTTCGTTCTGAAGAGAAACCAGAGCATGACCAAGATTCCACCTGTCGCCTGAGTGCTGTGCCAGCAGTCCTCATTCAGATCAAAGTGAGCGCCCAATTTGAAAGAAAGCAGATTTCTCACCTGGCTTCTCCTTGCTATAAGCATGGTTTGTACTGTATTCCATGTGCTCCCAGATCTTTAAAGCAAGTAGCATGGTCAAGAAAGTTCTGTTTGAAAATAAATAAACATTTACTGTCATTTCTATGCAAATGAGCTTTCATTAAAGCACACTCATTCTATCTTTAAACCGATAAAAGAAACCCCAAAAAGATGGGGCATGCAAAAATTGAGATAAAACTCGGTTTTGCTGCTCTCCACGGAAATCTTTAGTAAGAGGCGAAAGATTTGTTCGTTCTGAAGAGAAACCAGAGCATGACCAAGATTTTTATCTGAAAATATGTGTTCTCCCTGCAGTTGTTGTCCCCAGATGAGAGTTCCCGTGTGCTGCTTCAGCTGAATCTCCTTTACTTGACAGAGATGTGCCTGAGCAGCGGCCCTCCCCAGCCCTATCCCAAATCATACTTATTTTGCATAGGCGATACCATGGTCATGAAGATTGTTCTCCCAGGGTGAGGTTCATTCATTGCATTCTGGGTATGCTGACCCCTGTGATTTCCCCAAATGTGGGAAACTCGACTGCATTATTTGTGGTAGTGGGGGACTGTGTTTGTGCTTTCCTCTGGTCAGCTCTGGTAAAAGTCAGATTTATTTGTCTCAGATCTTCCTCTAGCCTTGTTCTTCTTTCGAGAGTTCCCTTGTGCTGCCTCAGTTGGATCTCTTTCACTTGACAGGGGGGTGCCCGAGCAGCGACCCTCCCCAGCTCTAGCCCAACTCCTACTTACCTGCCAGGTGAGATACTATGATCATGAAGGTGCTTCTCCCAGGGCAAGGCTCACCCATTGCACTCTGGGTGTGGTGCCCCTGCGATTTCCCCAAATGTGGGAAGCTTGACTGCATAATTTGTGTTTCCCCTGGTCGGCTCTCGTATAATTCAGATCTCTTTGTCTCAGGTCTCTCTCCAGCCTAGTTTGCTGTCTGTTTCCACTTCTTTTTTCATGAGCCCCTCCCTTTTATACCCTTGTGCACTATCCTGACTTCTCCTCTTGTCTGCTTACTTTGTGCCTTCCAATGCACAATGCAAACTACAGGTAGTGCTGCAGGGCCAACACCCTTTTACTTGCCGTACAGAGCAGCTCTGGAGCTGTTACAGTGCCCAGCTGCTGCAAGAAATCAGCTTGAATGCTTCAGGGGCTGGGGCATAGCCAACATGAGCCCCACACCGAAGGAGGGTGGAGGTGTTTAATGCGAACTAGGGGTCATCCAAGCGCCGCAAAAGGCCGCTATGCCCTGCACGCCCCTTTTCTCTTTTCATATGCAGACGAGGGTTGAAGCCAACTTTGACCCACTGCTTGGATGACATCACCGTATGCAAATCCATCTGCTGCAGGCCTTCCCCCAGGAATGCTTGCACTAGTTGTTGCATTTGGTTTGTTGTTTGGGGGTGCTTCATTATTAGGCAGCCTTCTGCCCTCCCATGTTCATCTGAAAATATGTGTTCTCCCTGCAGTTGTTGTCCCCAGATGAGAGTTCCCTTGTGCTGCCTCAGTTGAATCTCCTTTACTTGACAGAGATGTGCCTGAGCAGCGGCCCTCCCCAGCCCTATCCCAAATCATACTTATTTTGCATAGGAGATACCATGGTCATGAAGATTGTTCTCCCAGGGTGAGGTTCATTCATTGCATTCTGGGTATGCTGACCCCTGTGATTTCCCCAAATGTGGGAAACTCGACTGCATTATTTGTGGTAGTGGGGGACTGTGTTTGTGCTTTCCTCTGGTCAGCTCTGGTAAAAGTCAGATTTATTTGTCTCAGATCTTCCTCTAGCCTTGTTCTTCTTTCGAGAGTTCCCTTGTGCTGCCTCAGTTGAATCTCCTTCACTTGACAGGGGGGTGCCCGAGCAGCGACCCTCCCCAGCTCTAGCCCAACTTCTACTTACCTGGCAGGTGAGATACTATGATCATGTAGGTGCTTCTCCCAGGGCAAGGCTCACCCATTGCACTCTGGGTGTGCTGCTCCTGCGATTTCCCCAAATGTGGGAAACTTGACTGCATAATTTGTGTTTCCCCTGGTCGGCTCTCGTATAATTCAGATCTCTTTGTCTCAGGTCTCTCTCCAGCCTAGTTTGCTGTCTGTTTCAACTTCTCTTTTCTTGAGCCGCTCCCTTCTATGCCCTTGCGCACTATCCTGACTTCTCCCGTCTGCTTACTTTGTGCCTTCCAATGCACAATGCAAACTACAGGTAGTGCTGCAGGGCCCACACCCTTTTACTTGCCGTTCAGAGCAGCTCTGGAGCTGTTACAGTGCCCAGCTGCTGCAAGAAATCAGCTTGAATGCTTCAGGGGCTGGGGCATAGCCAACATGAGCCCCACACCAAAGGAGGGTGGAGGTGTTTAATGCGAACTAGGGGTCATCCAAGCGCCGCAAAAGGCCGCCATGCCCTGCACGCCCCTTTTCTCTTTTCATATGCAGACGAGGGTTGAAGCCAACTTTGACCCACTGCTTGGATGACATCACCATATGCAAATCCATCTGCTGCAGGCCATCCCCCAGGAATGCTTGTACTAGTTGTTGCATTTGGTTTGTTGTTTGGGGGTGCTTCAGTATTAGGCAGCCTTCTGCCCTCCCATGTTTATCTGAAAATATGTGTTCTCCCTGCAGTTGTTGTCCCCAGATGAGAGTTCCCTTGTGCTGCCTCAGTTGAATCTCCTTTACTTGATAGAGATGTGCCTGAGCAGCGGCCCTCCCCAGCCCTATCCCAAATCATATTTATTTTGCATAGGCGATACCATGGTCATGAAGATTGTTCTCCCAGGGTGAGGTTCATTCATTGCATTCTGGGTATTCTGACCCCTGTGATTTCCCCAAATGTGGGAAACTCGACTGCATTATTTGTGGTAGTGGGGGACTGTGTTTGTGCTTTCCTCTGGACAGCTCTGGTAAAAGTCAGATTTATTTGTCTCAGATCTTCCTCTAGCCTTGTTCTTCTTTCGAGAGTTCCATTGTGCTGCCTCAGTTGGATCTCTTTCACTTGACAGGGGGGTGCCCGAGCAGCGACCCTCCCCAGCTCTAGCCCAACTCCTACTTACCTGCCAGGTGAGATACTATGATCATGAAGGTGCTTCTCCCAGGGCAAGGCTCACCTATTGCACTCTGGGTGTGGTGCCCCTGCGATTTCCCCAAATGTGGGAAGCTTGACTGCATAATTTGTGTTTCCCCTGGTCGGCTCTCGTATAATTCAGATCTCTTTGTCTCAGGTCTCTCTCCAGCCTAGTTTGCTATCTGTTTCCACTTCTTTTTTCATGAGCCCCTCCCTTTTATACCCTTGTGCACTATCCTGACTTCTCCTCCTGTCTGCTTACTTTGTGCCTTCCAATGCACAATGCAAACTACAGGTAGTGCTGCAGGGCCCACACCCTTTTACTTGCCGTACAGAGCAGCTCTGGAGCTGTTACAGTGCCCAGCTGCTGCAAGAAATCAGCTTGAATGCTTCAGGGGCTGGGGCATAACCAACATGAGCCCAACACCGAAGGAGGGTGGAGGTGTTTAATGTGAACTAGGGGTCATCCAAGCGCCGCAAAAGGCCGCCATGCCCTGCACGCCCCTTTTCTCTTTTCATATGCAGACGAGGGTTGAAGCCAACTTTGACCCACTGCTTGGATGACATCACCGTATGCAAATCCATCTGCTGCAGGCCTTCCCCCAGGAATGCTTGCACTAGTTGTTGCATTTGGTTTGTTGTTTGGGGGTGCTTCAGTATTAGGCAGCCTTCTGCCCTCCCATGTTCATCTGAAAATATGTGTTCTCCCTGCAGTTGTTGTCCCCAGATGAGAGTTCCCTTGTGCTGCCTCAGTTGAATCTCCTTTACTTGACAGAGATGTGCCTGAGCAGCGGCCCTCCCCAGCCCTATCCCAAATCATACTTATTTTGCATAGGAGATACCATGGTCATGAAGATTGTTCTCCCAGGGTGAGGTTTATTCATTGCATTCTGGGTATGCTGACCCCTGTGATTTCCCCAAATGTGGGAAACTCGACTGCATTATTTGTGGTAGTGGGGGACTGTGTTTGTGCTTTCCTCTGGTCAGCTCTGGTAAAAGTCAGATTTATTTGTCTCAGATCTTCCTCTAGCCTTGTTCTTCTTTCGAGAGTTCCATTGTGCTGCCTCAGTTGGATCTCTTTCACTTGACAGGGGGGTGCCCGAGCAGCGACCCTCCCCAGCTCTAGCCCAACTCCTACTTACCTGCCAGGGGAGATACTATGATCATGAAGGTGCTTCTCCCAGGGCAAGGCTCACCCATTGCACTCTGGGTGTGGTGCCCCTGCGATTTCCCCAAATGTGGGAAGCTTGACTGCATAATTTGTGTTTCCCCTGGTCGGCTCTCGTATAATTCAGATCTCTTTGTCTCAGGTCTCTCTCCAGCCTAGTTTGCTGTCTGTTTCCACTTCTTTTTTCATGAGCCCCTCCCTTTTATACCCTTGTGCACTATCCTGACTTCTCCTCCTGTCTGCTTACTTTGTGCCTTCCAATGCACAATGCAAACTACAGGTAGTGCTGCAGGGCCCACACCCTTTTACTTGCCGTACAGAGCAGCTCTGGAGCTGTTACAGTGCCCAGCTGCTGCAAGAAATCAGCTTGAATGCTTCAGGGGCTGGGGCATAGCCAACATGAGCCCCACACCGAAGGAGGGTGGAGGTGTTTAATGTGAACTAGGGGTCATCCAAGCGCCGCAAAAGGCCGCCATGCCCTGCACGCCCCTTTTCTCTTTTCATATGCAGACGAGGGTTGAAGCCAACTTTGACCCACTGCTTGGATGACATCACCGTATGCAAATCCATCTGCTGCAGGCCTTCCCCCAGGAATGCTTGCACTAGTTGTTGCATTTGGTTTGCTGTTTGGGGGTGCTTCAGTATTAGGCAGCCTTCTGCCCTCCCATGTTCATCTGAAAATATGTGTTCTCCCTGCAGTTGTTGTCCCCAGATGAGAGTTCCCTTGTGCTGCCTCAGTTGAATCTCCTTTACTTGACAGAGATGTGCCTGAGCAGCGGCCCTCCCCAGCCCTATCCCAAATCATACTTATTTGGCATAGGAGATACCATGGTCATGAAGATTGTTCTCCCAGGGTGAGGTTTATTCATTGCATTCTGGGTATGCTGACCCCTGTGATTTCCCCAAATGTGGGAAACTCGACTGCATTATTTGTGGTAGTGGGGGACTGTGTTTGTGCTTTCCTCTGGTCAGCTCTGGTAAAAGTCAGATTTATTTGTCTCAGATCTTCCTCTAGCCTTGTTCTTCTTTCGAGAGTTCCCTTGTGCTGCCTCAGTTGGATCTCCTTCACTTGACAGGGGGGTACCCAAGCAGCGACCCTCCCCAGCTCTAGCCCAACTTCTACTTACCTGGCAGGTGAGATACTATGATCATGTAGTTGCTTCTCCCAGGGCAAGGCTCACCCATTGCACTCTGGGTGTGCTGCTCCTGCGATTTCCCCAAATGTGGGAAACTTGACTGCATAATTTGTGTTTCCCCTGGTCGGCTCTCATATAATTCAGATCTCTTTGTCTCAGGTCTCTCTCCAGCCTAGTTTGCTGTCTGTTTCAACTTCTCTTTTCTTGAGCCGCTCCCTTCTATGCCCTTGCGCACTATCCTGACTTCTCCCGTCTGCTTACTTTGTGCCTTCCAATGCACAATGCAAACTACAGGTAGTGCTGCAGGGCCCACACCCTTTTACTTGCCGTTCAGAGCAGCTCTGGAGCTGTTACAGTGCCCAGCTGCTGCAAGAAATCAGCTTGAATGCTTCAGGGGCTGGGGCATAGCCAACATGAGCCCCACACCAAAGGAGGGTGGAGGTGTTTAATGCGAACTAGGGGTCATCCAAGCGCCGCAAAAGGCCGCCATGCCCTGCACGCCCCTTTTCTCTTTTCATATGCAGACGAGGGTTGAAGCCAACTTTGACCCACTGCTTGGATGACATCACCGTATGCAAATCCATCTGCTGCAGGCCTTCCCCCAGGAATGCTTGTACTAGTTGTTGCATTTGTTTTGTTGTTTTTCGGGGGTGCTTCAGTATTAGGCAGCCTTCTGCCCTCCCATGTTTATCTGAAAATATGTGTTCTCCCTGCAGTTGTTGTCCCCAGATGAGAGTTCCCTTGTGCTGCCTCAGTTGAATCTCCTTTATTTGATAGAGATGTGCCTGAGCAGCGGCCCTCCCCAGCCCTATCCCAAATCATACTTATTTTGCATAGGAGATACCATGGTCATGAAGATTGTTCTCCCAGGGTGAGGTTCATTCATTGCATTCTGGGTATGCTGACCCCTGTGATTTCCCCAAATGTGGGAAACTCGACTGCATTATTTGTGGTAGTGGGGGACTGTGTTTGTGCTTTCCTCTGGACAGCTCTGGTAAAAGTCAGATTTATTTGTCTCAGATCTTCCTCTAGCCTTGTTCTTCTTTCGAGAGTTCCCTTGTGCTGCCTCAGTTGGATCTCCTTCACTTGACAGGGGGGTACCCGAGCAGCGACCCTCCCCAGCTCTAGCCCAACTTCTACTTACCTTCCAGGTGAGATACTATGATCATGTAGGTGCTTCTCCCAGGGCAAGGCTCACCCATTGCACTCTGGGTGTGCTGCTCCTGCGATTTCCCCAAATGTTGGAAACTTGACTGCATAATTTGTGTTTCCCCTGGTCGGCTCTCGTATAATTCAGATCTCTTTGTCTCAGGTCTCTCTCCAGCCTAGTTTGCTGTCTGTTTCAACTTCTCTTTTCTTGAGCCGCTCCCTTCTATGCCCTTGCGCACTATCCTGACTTCTCCCGTCTGCTTACTTTGTGCCTTCCAATGCACAATGCAAACTACAGGTAGTGCTGCAGGGCCCACACCCTTTTACTTGCCGTTCAGAGCAGCTCTGGAGCTGTTACAGTGCCCAGCTGCTGCAAGAAATCAGCTTGAATGCTTCAGGGGCTGGGGCATAGCCAACATGAGCCCCACACCGAAGGAGGGTGGAGGTGTTTAATGCGAACTAGGGGTCATCTAAGCGCCGCAAAAGGCCGCCATGCCCTGCACGCCCCTTTTCTCTTTTCATATGCAGACGAGGGTTGAAGCCAACTTTGACCCACTGCTTGGATGACATCACCATATGCAAATCCATCTGCTGCAGGCCTTCCCCCAGGAATGCTTGTACTAGTTGTTGCATTTGGTTTGTTGTTTGGGGGTGCTTCAGTATTAGGCAGCCTTCTGCCCTCCCATGTTTATCTGAAAATATGTGTTCTCCCTGCAGTTGTTGTCCCCAGATGAGAGTTCCCTTGTGCTGCCTCAGTTGAATCTCCTTTACTTGACAGAGATGTGCCTGAGCAGCGGCCCTCCCCAGCCCTATCCCAAATCATACTTATTTTGCATAGGCGATACCATGGTCATGAAGATTGTTCTCCCAGGGTGAGGTTCATTCATTGCATTCTGGGTATGCTGACCCCTGTGATTTCCCCAAATGTGGGAAACTCGACTGCATTATTTGTGGTAGTGGGGGACTGTGTTTGTGCTTTCCTCTGGACAGCTCTGGTAAAAGTCAGATTTATTTGTCTCAGATCTTCCTCTAGCCTTGTTCTTCTTTCGAGAGTTCCATTGTGCTGCCTCAGTTGGATCTCTTTCACTTGACTGGGGGGTGCCCGAGCAGCGACCCTCCCCAGCTCTAGCCCAACTCCTACTTACCTGCCAGGTGAGATACTATGATCATGAAGGTGCTTCTCCCAGGGCAAGGCTCACCCATTGCACTCTGGGTGTGGTGCCCCTGCGATTTCCCCAAATGTGGGAAGCTTGACTGCATAATTTGTGTTTCCCCTGGTCGGCTCTCGTATAATTCAGATCTCTTTGTCTCAGGTCTCTCTCCAGCCTAGTTTGCTGTCTGTTTCCACTTCTTTTTTCATGAGCCCCTCCCTTTTATACCCTTGTGCACTATCCTGACTTCTCCTCCTGTCTGCTTACTTTGTGCCTTCCAATGCACAATGCAAACTACAGGTAGTGCTGCAGGGCCCACACCCTTTTACTTGCCGTACAGAGCAGCTCAGGAGCTGTTACAGTGCCCAGCTGCTGCAAGAAATCAGCTTGAATGCTTCAGGGGCTGGGGCATAGCAAACATGAGTCCCACACCGAAGGAGGGTGGAGGTGTTTAATGTGAACTAGGGGTCATCCAAGCGCCGCAAAAGGCCGCCATGCCCTGCACGCCCCTTTTCTCTTTTCATATGCAGACGAGGGTTGAAGCCAACTTTGACCCACTGCTTGGATGACATCACCGTATGCAAATCCATCTGCTGCAGGCCTTCCCCCAGGAATGCTTGCACTAGTTGTTGCATTTGGTTTGTTGTTTGGGGGTGCTTCAGTATTAGGCAGCCTTCTGCCCTCCCATGTTCATCTGAAAATATGTGTTCTCCCTGCAGTTGTTGTCCCCAGATGAGAGTTCCCTTGTGCTGCCTCAGTTGAATTTCCTTTACTTGACAGAGTTGTGCCTGAGCAGCGGCCCTCCCCTGCCCTATCCCAAATCTTACTTATTTTGCATAGGAGATACCATGGTCATGAAGATTGTTCTCCCAGGGTGAGGTTCATTCATTGCATTCTGGGTATGCTGACCCCTGTGATTTCCCCAAATGTGGGTAACTCGACTGCATTATTTGTGGTAGTGGGGGACTGTGTTTGTGCTTTCCTCTGGTCAGCTCTGGTAAAAGTCAGATTTATTTGTCTCAGATCTTCCTCTAGCTTTGTTCTTCTTTCGAGAGTTCCCTTGTGCTGCCTCAGTTGGATCTCCTTCACTTGACAGGGGGGTACCCAAGCAGCGACCCTCCCCAGCTCTAGCCCAACTTCTACTTACCTGGCAGGTGAGATACTATGATCATGTAGGTGCTTCTCCCAGGGCAAGGCTCACCCATTGCACTCTGGGTGTGCTGCTCCTGCGATTTCCCCAAATGTGGGAAACTTGACTGCATAATTTGTGTTTCCCCTGGTCGGCTCTCGTATAATTCAGATCTCTTTGTCTCAGGTCTCTCTCCAGCCTAGTTTGCTGTCTGTTTCAACTTCTCTTTTCGTGAGCCGCTCCCTTCTATGCCCTTGCGCACTATCCTGACTTCTCCCGTCTGCTTACTTTGTGCCTTCCAATGCACAATGCAAACTACAGGTAGTGCTGCAGGGCCCACACCCTTTTACTTGCCGTTCAGAGCAGCTCTGGAGCTGTTACAGTGCCCAGCTGCTGCAAGAAATCAGCTTGAATGCTTCAGGGGCTGGGGCATAGCCAACATGAGCCCCACACCGAAGGAGGGTGGAGGTGTTTAATGCGAACTAGGGGTCATCCAAGCGCCGCAAAAGGCCGCCATGCCCTGCACGCCCCTTTTCTCTTTTCATATGCAGACGAGGGTTGAAGCCAACTTTGACCCACTGCTTGGATGACATCACCATATGCAAATCCATCTGCTGCAGGCCTTCCCCCAGGAATGCTTGTACTAGTTGTTGCATTTGGTTTGTTGTTTGGGGGTGCTTCAGTATTAGGCAGCCTTCTGCCCTCCCATGTTTATCTGAAAATATGTGTTCTCCCTGCAGTTGTTGTCCCCAGATGAGAGTTCCCTTGTGCTGCCTCAGTTGAATCTCCTTTACTTGACAGAGATGTGCCTGAGCAGTGGCCCTCCCCAGCCCTATCCCAAATCATACTTATTTTGCATAGGCGATACCATGGTCATGAAGATTGTTCTCCCAGGGTGAGGTTCATTCATTGCATTCTGGGTATGCTGACCCCTGTGATTTCCCCAAATGTGGATAACTCGACTGCATTATTTGTGGTAGTGGGGGACTGTGTTTGTGCTTTCCTCTGGACAGCTCTGGTAAAAGTCTTATTTCTTTGTCTCAGATCTTCCTCTAGCCTTGTTCTTCTTTCGCGAGTTCCCTTGTGCTGCCTCAGTTGGATCTCTTTCACTTGACAGGGGGGTGCCCGAGCAGCGACCCTCCCCAGCTCTAGCCCAACTCCTACTTACCTGCCAGGTGAGATACTATGATCATGAAGGTGCTTCTCCCAGGGCAAGGCTCACCCATTGCACTCTGGGTGTGGTGCCCCTGCGATTTCCCCAAATGTGGGAAGCTTGACTGCATAATTTGTGTTTCCCGTGGTCGGCTCTCGTATAATTCAGATCTCTTTGTCTCAGGTCTCTCTCCAGCCTAGTTTGCTGTCTGTTTCCACTTCTTTTTTCATGAGCCCCTCCCTTTTATACCCTTGTGCACTATCCTTACTTCTCCTCCTGTCTGCTTACTTTGTGCCTTCCAATGCACAATGCAAACTACAGGTAGTGCTGCAGGGCCCACACCCTTTTACTTGCCGTACAGAGCAGCTCTGGAGCTGTTACAGTGCCCAGCTGCTGCAAGAAATCAGCTTGAATGCTTCAGGGGCTGGGGCATAGCCAACATGAGCCCCACACCGAAGGAGGGTGGAGGTGTTTAATGTGAACTAGGGGTCATCCAAGCGCCGCAAAAGGCCGCCATGCCCTGCACGCCCCTTTTCTCTTTTCATATGCAGACGAGGGTTGAAGCCAACTTTGACCCACTGCTTGGATGACATCACCGTATGCAAATCCATCTGCTGCAGGCCTTCCCCCAGGAATGCTTGCACTAGTTGTTGCATTTGGTTTGTTGTTTGGGGGTGCTTCAGTATTAGGCAGCCTTCTGCCCTCCCATGTTCATCTGAAAATATGTGTTCTCCCTGCAGTTGTTGTCCCCAGATGAGAGTTCCCTTGTGCTGCCTCAGTTGAATCTCCTTTACTTGACAGAGATGTGCCTGAGCAGCGGCCCTCCCCAGCCCTATCCCAAATCATACTTATTTTGCATAGGATATACCATGGTCATGAAGATTGTTCTCCCAGGGTGAGGTTCATTCATTGCATTCTGGGTATGCTGACCCCTGTGATTTCCCCAAATGTGGGAAACTCGACTGCATTATTTGTGGTAGTGGGGGACTGTGTTTGTGCTTTCCTCTGGTCAGCTCTGGTAAAAGTCAGATTTCTTTGTCTCAGATCTTCCTCTAGCCTTGTTCTTCTTTCGAGAGTTCCCTTGTGCTGCCTCAGTTGGATCTCTTTCACTTGACAGGGGGGTGCCCGAGCAGCGACCCTCCCCAGCTCTAGCCCAACTCCTACTTACCTGCCAGGTGAGATACTATGATCATGAAGGTGCTTCTCCCAGGGCAAGGCTCACCCATTGCACTCTGGGTGTGGTGCCCCTGCGATTTCCCCAAATGTGGGAAGCTTGACTGCATAATTTGTGTTTCCCCTGGTCGGCTCTCGTATAATTCAGATCTCTTTGTCTCAGGTCTCTCTCCAGCCTAGTTTGCTGTCTGTTTCCACTTCTTTTTTCATGAGCCCCTCCCTTTTATACCCTTGTGCACTATCCTGACTTCTCCTCCTGTCTGCTTACTTTGTGCCTTCCAATGCACAATGCAAACTACAGGTAGTACTGCAGGGCCCACACCCTTTTACTTGCCGTACAGAGCAGCTCTGGAGCTGTTACAGTGCCCAGCTGCTGCAAGAAATCAGCTTGAATGCTTCAGGGGCTGGGGCATAGCCAACATGAGCCCCACACCGAAGGAGGGTGGAGGTGTTTAATGTGAACTAGGGGTCATCCAAGCGCCGCAAAAGGCCGCCATGCCCTGCACGCCCCTTTTCTCTTTTCATATGCAGACAAGGGTTGAAGCCAACATTGACCCACTGTTTGGATGACATCACCGTATGCAAATCCATCTGCTGCAGGCCTTCCCCCAGGAATGCTTGCACTAGTTGTTGCATTTGGTTTGTTGTTTGGGGGTGCTTCAGTATTAGGCAGCCTTCTGCCCTCCCATGTTCATCTGAAAATATGTGTTCTCCCTGCAGTTGTTGTCCCCAGATGAGAGTTCCCTTGTGCTGCCTCAGTTGAATCTCCTTTACTTGACAGAGATGTGCCTGAGCAGCGTCCCTCCCCAGCCCTATCCCAAATCATACTTATTTTGCATAGGATATACCATGGTCATGAAGATTGTTCTCCCAGGGTGAGGTTCATTCATTGCATTCTGGGTATGCTGACCCCTGTGATTTCCCCAAATGTGGGAAACTCGACTGCATTATTTGTGGTAGTGGGGGACTGTGTTTGTGCTTTCCTCTGGTCAGCTCTGGTAAAAGTCTTATTTCTTTGTCTCAGATCTTCCTCTAGCCTTGTTCTTCTTTCGAGAGTTCCCTTGTGCTGCCTCAGTTGGATCTCTTTCACTTGACAGGGGGGTGCCCGAGCAGCGACCCTCCCCAGCTCTAGCCCAACTCCTACTTACCTGCCAGGTGAGATACTATGATCATGAAGGTGCTTCTCCCAGGGCAAGGCTCACCCATTGCACTCTGATTTCCCCAAATGTGGGAAGCTTGACTGCATAATTTGTGTTTCCCCTGGTCGGCTCTCGTATAGTTCAGATCTCTTTGTCTCAGGTCTCTCTCCAGCCTAGTTTGCTGTCTGTTTCCACTTCTTTTTTCATGAGCCCCTCCCTTTTATACCCTTGTGCACTATCCTGACTTCTCCTCCGGTCTGCTTACTTTGTGCCTTCCAATGCACAATGCAAACTACAGGTAGTGCTGCAGGGCCCACACCCTTTTACTTGCCGTACAGAGCAGCTCTGGAGCTGTTACAGTGCCCAGCTGCTGCAAGAAATCAGCTTGAATGCTTCAGGGGCTGGGGCATAGCAAACATGAGCCCTACACCGAAGGAGGGTGGAGGTGTTTAATGTGAACTAGGGGTCATCCAAGCGCCGCAAAAGGCCGCCATGCCCTGCACGCCCCTTTTCTCTTTTCATATGCAGACGAGGGTTGAAGCCAACTTTGACCCACTGCTTGGATGACATCACCGTATGCAAATCCATCTGCTGCAGGCCTTCCCCCAGGAATGCTTGCACTAGTTGTTGCATTTGGTTTGTTGTTTGGGGGTGCTTCAGTATTAGGCAGCCTTCTGCCCTCCCATGTTCATCTGAAAATATGTGTTCTCCCTGCAGTTGTTGTCCCCAGATGAGAGTTCCCTTGTGCTGCCTCAGTTGAATCTCCTTTACTTGACAGAGATGTGCCTGAGCAGCGGCCCTCCCCAGCCCTATCCCAAATCATACTTATTTTGCATAGGAGATACCATGGTCATGAAGATTGTTCTCCCAGGGTGAGGTTCATTCATTGCATTCTGGGTATGCTGACCCCTGTGATTTCCCCAAATGTGGGAAACTCGACTGCATTATTTGTGGTATTGGGGGACTGTGTTTGTGCTTTCCTCTGGTCAGCTCTGGTAAAAGTCAGATTTATTTGTCTCAGATCTTCCTCTAGCCTTGTTCTTCTTTCGAGAGTTCCCTTGTGCTGCCTCAGTTGGATCTCCTTCACTTGACAGGGGGGTACCCAAGCAGCGACCCTCCCCAGCTCTAGCCGAACTTCTACTTACCTGGCAGGTGAGATACTGTGATCATGTAGGTGCTTCTCCCAGGGCAAGGCTCACCCATTGCACTCTGGGTGTGCTGCTCCTGCGATTTCCCCAAATGTGGGAAACTTGACTGCATAATTTGTGTTTCCCCTGGTCGGCTCTCGTATAATTCAGATCTCTTTGTCTCAGGTCTCTCTCCAGCCTAGTTTGCTGTCTGTTTCAACTTCTCTTTTCTTGAGCCGCTCCCTTCTATGCCCTTGCGCACTATCCTGACTTCTCCCGTCTGCTTACTTTGTGCCTTCCAATGCACAATGCAAACTACAGGTAGTGCTGCAGGGCCCACACCCTTTAACTTGCCGTTCAGAGCAGCTCTGGAGCTGTTACAGTGCCTAGCTGCTGCAAGAAATCAGCTTGAATGCTTCAGGGGCTGGGGCATAGCCAACATGAGCCCCACACCGAAGGAGGGTGGAGGTGTTTAATGCGAACTAGGGGTCATCCAAGCGCCGCAAAAGGCCGCCATGCCCTGCACGCCCCTTTTCTTTTTTCATATGCAGACGAGGGTTGAAGCCAACTTTGACCCACTGCTTGGATGACATCACCATATGCAAATCCATCTGCCGCAGGCCTTCCCCCAGGAATGCTTGTACTAGTTGTTGCATTTGGTTTGTTGTTTGGGGGTGCTTCAGTATTAGGCAGCCTTCTGCCCTCCCATGTTTATCTGAAAATATGTGTTCTCCCTGCAGTTGTTGTCCCCAGATGAGAGTTCCCTTGTGCTGCCTCAGTTGAATCTCCTTTACTTGACAGAGATGTGCCTGAGCAGCGGCCCTCCCCAGCCCTATCCCAAATCATACTTATTTTGCATAGGCGATACCATGGTCATGAAGATTGTTCTCCCAGGGTGAGGTTCATTCATTGCATTCTGGGTATGCTGACTCCTGTGATTTCCCCAAATGTGGGAAACTCTACTGCATTATTTGTGGTAGTGGGGGACTGTGTTTGTGCTTTCCTCTGGACAGCTCTGGTAAAAGTCAGATTTATTTGTCTCAGATCTTCCTCTAGCCTTGTTCTTCTTTCGAGAGTTCCCTTGTGCTGCCTCAGTTGGATCTCTTTCACTTGACAGGGGGGTGCCCGAGCAGCGACCCTCCCCAGCTCTAGCCCAACTTCTACTTACCTGCCAGGTGAGATACTATGATCATGAAGGTGCTTCTCCCAGGGCAAGGCTCACCCATTGCACTCTGATTTCCCCAAATGTGTGAAGCTTGACTGCATAATTTGTGTTTCCCCTGGTCGGCTCTCGTATAATTCAGATCTCTTTGTCTCAGGTCTCTCTCCAGCCTAGTTTGCTGTCTGTTTCCACTTCTTTTTTCATGAGCCCCTCCCTTTTATACCCTTGTGCACTATCCTGACTTCTCCTCCTGTCTGCTTACTTTGTGCCTTCCAATGCACAATGCAAACTACAGGTAGTGCTGCAGGGCCCACACCCTTTTACTTGCCGTACAGAGCAGCTCTGGAGCTGTTACAGTGCCCAGCTGCTGCAAGAAATCAGCTTGAATGCTTCAGGGGCTGGGGCATAGCCAACATGAGCCCCACACCGAAGGAGGGTGGAGGTGTTTAATGCGAACTAGGGGTCATCCAAGCGCCGCAAAAGGCCGCCATGCCCTGCACGCCCCTTTTCTCTTTTCATATGCAGACGAGGGTTGAAGCCAACTTTGACCCACTGCTTGGATGACATCACCGTTTGCAAATCCATCTGCTGCAGGCCTTCCCCCAGGAATGCTTGCACTAGTTGTTGCATTTGGTTTGTTGTTTGGGGGTGCTTCAGTATTAGGCAGCCTTCTACCCTCCCATGTTCATCTGAAAATATGTGTTCTCCCTGCAGTTGTTGTCCCCAGATGAGAGTTCCCTTGTGCTGCCTCAGTTGAATCTCCTTTACTTGACAGAGATGTGCCTGAGCAGCGGCCCTCCCCAGCCCTATCCCAAATCATACTTATTTTGCATAGGAGATACCATGGTCATGAAGATTGTTCTCCCACGGTGAGGTTCATTCATTGCATTCTGGGTATGCTGACCCCTGTGATTTCCCCAAATGTGGGAAACTCGACTGCTTTATTTGTGGTAGTGGGGGACTGTGTTTGTGCTTTCCTCTGGTCAGCTCTGGTAAAAGTCAGATTTCTTTGTTTCAGATCTTCCTCTAGCCTTGTTCTTCTTTCGAGAGTTTCCTTGTGCTGCCTCAGTTGGATCTCCTTCACTTGACAGGGGGGTGCCCGAGCAGCGACCCTCCCCAGCTCTAGCCCAACTTCTACTTACCTGGCAGGTGAGATACTATGATCATGTAGGTGCTTCTCCCAGGGCAAGGCTCACCCATTGCACTCTGGGTGTGCTGCTCCTGCGATTTCCCCAAATGTGGGAAACTTGACTGCATAATTTGTGTTTCCCCTGGTCGGCTCTCGTATAATTCAGATCTCTTTGTCTCAGGTCTCTCTCCAGCCTAGTTTGCTGTCTGTTTCAACTTCTCTTTTCTTGAGCCGCTCCCTTCTATGCCCTTGCGCACTATCCTGACTTCTCCCGTCTGCTTACTTTGTGCCTTCCAATGCACAATGCAAACTACAGGTAGTGCTGCAGGGCCCACACCCTTTTACTTGCCGTTCAGAGCAGCTCTGGAGCTGTTACAGTGCCCAGCTGCTGCAATAAATCAGCTTGAATGCTTCAGGGGATGGGGCATGGCCAACATGAGCCCCACACCAAAGGAGGGTGGGGTGTTTAATGCGAACTAGGGGTCATCCAAGCACCGCAAAAGGCCGCCATGCCCTGCACGCTCCTTTTCTCTTTTCATATGCAGATGATGGTTGAAGCCAACTTTGACCCACTGCTTGGATGACATCACCGTATGCAAATCCGTCTTCTGCAGAACTTCCCCCAGGAATGCTTGCACTAGTTGTTGCATTTGGTTTGTTGTTTGGGGGTGCTTCAGTATTAGGCAGCCTTCTGCCCTCCCATGTTCATCTGAAAATATGTGTTCTCCCTGCAGTTGTTGTCCCCAGATGAGAGTTCCCTTGTGCTGCCTCAGTTGAATCTCCTTTACTTGACAGAGATGTGCATGAGCAGCGGCCCTCCCCAGCCCTATCCCAAATCATACTTATTTTGCATAGGAGATACCATGGTCATGAAGATTACTCTCCCAGGGTGAGGTTCATTCATTGCATTCTGGGTATGCTGACCCCTGTGATTTCCCCAAATGTGGGAAACGCGACTGCTTTATTTGTTGGTAGTGGGGGACTGTGTTTGTGTTTTCCTCTGGTCAGCTCTGGTAAAAGTCAGATTTCTTTGTTTCAGATCTTCCTCTAGCCTTGTTCTTCTTTCGAGAGTTTCCTTGTGCTGCCTCAGTTGGATCTCCTTCACTTGACAGGGGGGTGCCCGAGCAGCGACCCTCCCCAGCTCTAGCCCAACTCCTACTTACCTGCCAGGTGAGATACTATGATCATGAAGGTGCTTCTCCCAGGGCAAGGCTCACCCATTGCACTCTGGGTGTGCTGCCCCTGCGATTTCCCCAAATGTGGGAAACTTGACTGCATAATTTGTGTTTCCCCTGGTCAGGTCTCGTATAATTCAGATCTCTTTGTCTCAGGTCTCTCTCCAGCCTAGTTTGCTGTCTGTTTCCACTTCTCTTTTCTTGAGCCGCTCCCTTCTATGCCCTTGCGCACTATCCTGACTTCTCCTCCGTTCTGCTTACTTTGTGCCTTCCAACGCACAATGCGAACTACAGGTAGTGCTGCAGGGCCCACACCCTTTTACTTGCCTTACAGAGCAGCTCTGGAGCTGTTACAGTGCCCAGCTGCTGCAAGAAATCAGCTTGAATGCTTCAGGGGCTGGGGCATAGCCAACATGAGCCCCACACCGAAGGAGGGTGGAGGTGTTTAATGCAAACTAGGGGTCAGCCAAGTGCCGCAAAAGGCCACCATGCCCTGCACGCCCCTTTTCTCTTTTCATATGCAAACGAGGGTTGAAGCCAACTTTGACCCACTGCTTGGATGACATCACCATATGCAAATCTATCTGCTGCAGGCCTTCCCCCAGGAATGCTTGCACTAGTTGTTGCATTTGGTTTGTTGTTTGGGGGTGCTTCAGTATTAGGCAGCCTTCTGCCCTCCCATGTTCATCTGAAAATATGTGTTCTCCCTGCAGTTGTTGTCCCCAGATGAGAGTTCCCTTGTGCTGCCTCAGTTGAATCTCCTTTACTTGACAGAGATGTGCCTGAGCAGCGGCCCTCCCCAGCCATATCCCAAATCATACTTATTTTGCATAGGAGATACCATTGTTATGAAGATTGTTCTCCCAGGGTGCGGTTCATTCATTGCACTCTGGGTATGCTGACCCCTGTGATTTCCCCAAATGTGGGAAACTCGACTGCATTATTTGTGGTAGTGGTGGACTGTGTTTGTGCTTTCCTCTGGTCAGCTCTTGTAAAAGTCAGATTTCTTTGTCTCAGATCTTCCTCTTGCCTTGTTCTCAGGGCCGGCGCTACCACTAGGCAGCTTTAGGCAGCTGCCTAGGGGCGGCGACCACTGGAGGGCGGAACGAAAGTGAAAGAGAACACACACACTCCTCCTATTCTTTAAGAGGAGCAGCTCGTTGGCGCCTGGCCCACCACGTCTGACTGTCTGCCAGTGCCGTGCCTTCAAACGTGAGTTGACTGTGTCTGTGTGTGCCTGCCAGTGCCCTACTTAAGTTCTTCTTCAACCCGGCCTGCCGTCAGTGCCGTGCAGCCGCCCCCCCCCCCCGGGCCCCCACCTCTGCGATCATAGCCCACAGCTGAGCCGCCCACAGAGGAATCATAACGTGGGACTCAGGAGTGCAGGCGGCAGCAGCAGCAGGCTGCGCATTATACTCATTCCTGAGGAATGAGTTATAATGCACAGCCTGCTGCTGCTGCCGCCTGCGCTCCTGAGTTATGTGAGCAGACGATCCGCCGCTCCCCCACGCGATGGTCTTCCACGGACTACAGGGCACATGCACACCATCATGAAGGGGTCTGCTGGCCTGGTCGCTGGTCCGCTCTGCTGCCACATCGGGCGCCGCCTCTCCCTAGAATCGAGCAAATTTTTATCTGCGCCTCTCCCCCCCCCCCCCCCCCTCCCTCCGCAATCCCGCGACTGGCTCCCGGCCGCATCTCATCAGAACCTTCTGCTGCCTCCACAGCTATTGGGCTCCTGCTTCAACTCCCCCCCCCCCTCCTGCATCTAGTATTCCTGTACCTAGGTTAATTTCTTCAACACCCCCCCCTCTGCTCCCCCCCCCCCCCTCTGCTGCTGCCTCTCATTACCAGCTCCCCCACAGCTGTTAGGCTCCCGCTGCTCCCCCCCTCCCCCCTCCTGCATTTTGTACCTAGGGTCATCTCCCCCCCCCCCCCGCTGCTGCCTCTTCTTATTACCAGCTCCCCCACAGCTATTAGGCTCCCACTTCTCCCCCCCCCCCCTGCATCTTGTACCTAGGTTCATCTCTCCTTTCCCCCCCTCCCCCACAATTGGGCTCCCACATGTTGCATTGTAGCATTCAGTGTGCTACAATGTGAATTTCGGCTCATTCAGTGTGCTACAATGTGAATGTCGGCTCATTCAGTGTGCTACAATGTGAATGTCGGCTCGTTCAGTGTGCTACAATGTGAGTTTCGGCTCATTCAGTGTGCTACAATGTGAGTTTCGGCTCATTCAGTGTGCTACAATGTGAGTTTCGGCTCATTCAGTGTGCTACAATGTGAGTTTCGGCTCATTTAGTGTGCTACAATGTGAATGTCGGCTCATTCAGTGTGCTACAATGTGAGTTCCGGCTCATTCAGTGTGCTACAATGTGAATGTCGGCTCATTCAGTGTGCTACAATGTGAATTTCGGCTCATTCAGTGTGCTACAATGTGAATGTCGGCTCATTCAGTGTGCTACAATGTGAATGTCGGCTCGTTCAGTGTGCTACAATGTGAGTTTCGGCTCATTCAGTGTGCTACAATGTGAGTTTCGGCTCATTCAGTGTGCTACAATGTGAGTTTCGGCTCATTTAGTGTGCTACAATGTGAATGTCGGCTCATTCAGTGTGCTACAATGTGAATGTCGGCTCATTCAGTGTGCTACAATGTGAGTTTCGGCTCATTCAGTGTGCTACAATGTGAATGTCGGCTCATTCAGTGTGCTTCAATGTGAATGTCGGCTCACTCAGTGTGCTACAATGTGAATTTCGGCTCATTCAGTGTGCTACAATGTGAATGTCGGCTCATTCAGTGTGTTACAATGTGAATGTCGGCTCATTCAGTGTGCTACAATGTGAATTTCGGCTCATTCAGTGTGTTACAATGTGAATGTCGGCTCATTCAGTGTCCTACAATGTGAATTTTGGCTCATTCAGTGTGCTACAATGTGAATGTTGTCTCATTCAGTGTGCTACAATGTGAATTTCAGCTCATTCAGTGTGCTACAATGTGAATGTCGGCTCATTCAGTGTGTTACAATGTGAATGTCGGCTCATTCAGTGTGCTACAATGTGAATGTCGGCTCATTCAGTGTGCTACAATGTGAATGTCGGCTCATTCAGTGTGCTATAATGTGAATTTCGGCTCATTCAGTGTGCTACAATGTGAATTTCGGCTCATTCAGTGTGCTACAATGTGAATTTTGGCTCATTCAGTGTGCTACAATGTGAATTTCGTCTCATTCAGTGTGCTACAATGTGAATGTCGGCTCATTCAGTGTGCTACAATGTGAATGTCGGCTCATTCAGTGTGTTACAATGTGAATGTCGGCTCATTCAGTGTGCTACAATGTGAATGTCGGCTCATTCAGTGTGCTACAATGTGAATGTCGGCTCATTCAGTGTGCTATAATGTGAATTTCGGCTCATTCAGTGTGCTACAATGTGAATGTCGGCTCATTCAGTGTGTTACAATGTGAATGTCGGCTCATTCAGTGTGCTACAATGTGAATGTCGGCTCATTCAGTGTGCTACAATGTGAATGTCGGCTCATTCAGTGTGCTATAATGTGAATTTCGGCTCATTCAGTGTGCTACAATGTGAATTTCGGCTCATTCAGTGTGCTACAATGTGAATGTCGGCTCATTCAGTGTGCTACAATGTGAATTTCGTCTCATTCAGTGTGCTACAATGTGAATGTCGGCTCATTCAGTGTGCTACAAGGTAAATTTCGGCTCATACAGTGTGCTATAATGTGAATTTCGGCTCATTCAGTGTGCTACAAGGGGAATTTCGGCTTATTCAGTGTGCTACAATGTGAATTTCAGCTCGTACCGTGTGCTATAATGTGAAAGGGGCACCAGTACTAGATAGTATAAGGGGTTTTACTACACGGGACATGCCCCCTTTTGGGTGACCACGCCCCCTTTTCTGGAGCGTGCGCGCCGAAGGCACGTGCATATTTACATCCTTGACTTTTGCATACCCCCACTTCCAAATTTCCACTTCGACCATGTGTGTGTGTGTGTGTGTGTGTGTGTGTGTATGTATGTATATATATATATATATATATATATATATAATTATATAATATGAGACTACATGCACACACATATATGGGGGGGGGGGGCGCAGCTGACAATTTGCCTAGGGTGCCGAGAAACCTTGCACCGGCCCTGGGCACATGCACATCATCATGAAGGGGTCTGCTGGCCTGGTCGCTGGTCCGCTCTGCTGCCACATCGGGCGCCGCCTCTCCCTAGAATCGAGCAAATTTTTATCTGCGCCTCTCCCCCCCCCCCCTTTCCTCCCTCCGCAATCCCGCGACTGGCTCCCGGCCGCATCTCATCAGAACCTTCTGCTGCCTCCACAGCTATTGGGCTCCTGCTTCAACTCCCCCCCCCCCCCCCTCCTGCATCTAGTATTCCTGTACCTAGGTTAATTTCTTCAACCCCCCCCCCCCCCCCTCTGCTCCCCCCCCCCCCTCTGCTGCTGCCTCTCATTACCAGCTCCCCCACAGCTGTTAGGCTCCCGCTGCTCCCCCCCTCCCCCCTCCTGCATTTTGTACCTAGGGTCATCTCCCCCCCCCCCCGCTGCTGCCTCTTCTTATTACCAGCTCCCCCACAGCTATTAGGCTCCCACTTCTCCCCCCCCCCCCTGCATCTTGTACCTAGGTTCATCTCTCCTTTCCCCCCCTCCCCCACAATTGGGCTCCCACATGTTGCATTGTAGCATTCAGTGTGCTACAATGTGAATTTCGGCTCATTCAGTGTGCTACAATGTGAATGTCGGCTCATTCAGTGTGCTACAATGTGAATGTCGGCTCGTTCAGTGTGCTACAATGTGAGTTTCGGCTCATTCAGTGTGCTACAATGTGAGTTTCGGCTCATTCAGTGTGCTACAATGTGAGTTTCGGCTCATTCAGTGTGCTACAATGTGAGTTTCGGCTCATTTAGTGTGCTACAATGTGAATGTCGGCTCATTCAGTGTGCTACAATGTGAGTTCCGGCTCATTCAGTGTGCTACAATGTGAATGTCGCTTCATTCAGTGTGCTACAATGTGAATTTCGGCTCATTCAGTGTGCTACAATGTGAATGTCGGCTCATTCAGTGTGCTACAATGTGAATGTCGGCTCGTTCAGTGTGCTACAATGTGAGTTTCGGCTCATTCAGTGTGCTACAATGTGAGTTTCGGCTCATTCAGTGTGCTACAATGTGAGTTTCGGCTCATTTAGTGTGCTACAATGTGAATGTCGGCTCATTCAGTGTGCTACAATGTGAATGTCGGCTCATTCAGTGTGCTACAATGTGAGTTTCGGCTCATTCAGTGTGCTACAATGTGAATGTCGGCTCATTCAGTGTGCTTCAATGTGAATGTCGGCTCACTCAGTGTGCTACAATGTGAATTTCGGCTCATTCAGTGTGCTACAATGTGAATGTCGGCTCATTCAGTGTGTTACAATGTGAATGTCGGCTCATTCAGTGTGCTACAATGTGAATTTCGGCTCATTCAGTGTGTTACAATGTGAATGTCGGCTCATTCAGTGTCCTACAATGTGAATTTTGGCTCATTCAGTGTGCTACAATGTGAATTTTGTCTCATTCAGTGTGCTACAATGTGAATTTCAGCTCATTCAGTGTGCTACAATGTGAATGTCGGCTCATTCAGTGTGTTACAATGTGAATGTCGGCTCATTCAGTGTGCTACAATGTGAATGTCGGCTCATTCAGTGTGCTACAATGTGAATGTCGGCTCATTCAGTGTGCTATAATGTGAATTTCGGCTCATTCAGTGTGCTACAATGTGATTTTCGGCTCATTCAGTGTGCTACAATGTGAATTTTGGCTCATTCAGTGTGCTACAATGTGAATTTCGTCTCATTCAGTGTGCTACAATGTGAATGTCGGCTCATTCAGTGTGCTACAATGTGAATGTCGGCTCATTCAGTGTGTTACAATGTGAATGTCGGCTCATTCAGTGTGCTACAATGTGAATGTCGGCTCATTCAGTGTGCTACAATGTGAATGTCGGCTCATTCAGTGTGCTATAATGTGAATTTCGGCTCATTCAGTGTGCTACAATGTGAATGTCGGCTCATTCAGTGTGTTACAATGTGAATGTCGGCTCATTCAGTGTGCTACAATGTGAATGTCGGCTCATTCAGTGTGCTACAATGTGAATGTCGGCTCATTCAGTGTGCTATAATGTGAATTTCGGCTCATTCAGTGTGCTACAATGTGAATTTCGGCTCATTCAGTGTGCTACAATGTGAATGTCGGCTCATTCAGTGTGCTACAATGTGAATTTCGTCTCATTCAGTGTGCTACAATGTGAATGTCGGCTCATTCAGTGTGCTACAAGGTAAATTTCGGCTCATACAGTGTGCTATAATGTGAATTTCGGCTCATTCAGTGTGCTACAAGGGGAATTTCGGCTTATTCAGTGTGCTACAATGTGAATTTCAGCTCGTACCGTGTGCTATAATGTGAAAGGGGCACCAGTACTAGATAGTATAAGGGGTTTTACTACACGGGACATGCCCCCTTTTGGGTGACCACGCCCCCTTTTCTGGAGCGTGCGCGCCGAAGGCACGTGCATATTTACATCCTTGACTTTTGCATACCCCCACTTCCAAATTTCCACTTCGACCATGTGTGTGTGTATGTATGTATATATATATATATATATATATATATATATATATATAATTATATAATATGAGACTACATGCACACACATATATGGGGGGGGGGGGGGGGCGCAGCTGACAATTTGCCTAGGGTGCCGAGAAACCTTGCACCGGCCCTGCTTGTTCTTCTTTCGAGAGTTCCTTTGTGCTGCCTCAGTTGGATCTCCTTCACTTGACAGGGGGGTGCCCGAGCAGCGACCCTCCCCAGCTCTAGCCCAACTCCTACTTACCTGCCAGGTGAGATACTATGATCATGAAGGTGCTTCTCCCAGGGCAAGGCTCACCCATTGCACTCTGGGTGTGCTGCCCCTGCGATTTCCCCAAATGTGGGAAACTTGACTGCATAATTTGTGTTTCCCCTGGTCGGCTCTCGTATAATTCAGATCTATTTGTCTCAGGTCTCTCTCCAGCCTAGTTTGCTGTCTGTTTCCACTTCTCTTTTCTTGAGCCGCTCCCTTCTATGCCCTTGCGCACTATCCTGACTTCTCCCGTCTGCTTACTTTGTGCCTTCCAACGCACAATGCGAACTACAGGTAGTGCTGCAGGGCCCACACCCTTTTACTTGCCTTACAGAGCAGATCTGGAGCTGTTACAGTGCCCAGCTGCTGCAAGAAATCAGCTTGAATGCTTCAGGGGCTGGGGCATAGCCAACATGAGCCCCACACCGAAGGAGGGTGGAGGTGTTTAATGCGAACTAGGGGTCATCCAAGCGCCGCAAAAGGCCGCCATGCCCTGCATAACCCTTTTCTCTTTTCATATGCAGATGAGGGTTCCAGCCAACTTTGGCCCACTGCTTGGATGACATCACCGTATGCAAATCCGTCTTCTGCAGACCTTCACCCAGGAATGCTTTTACTAGTTGTTGCATTTGGTTTGTTGTTTGGGGGTGCTTCAGTATTAGGCAGCCTTCTGTCCTCCCATGTTCATCTGAAAATATGTGTTCTCCCTGCAGTTGTTGTCCCCAGATGAGAGTTCCCTTGTGCTGCCTCAGTTGAATCTCCTTTACTTGACAGAGATGTGCCTGAGCAGTGGCCCTCCCCAGCACTAACCCAAATCATACTTATTTTGCATAGGATATACCATGGTCATGAAGATTGTTCTCCCAGGGTGAGGTTCATTCATTGCATTCTGGGTATGCTGACCCCTGTGATTTCCCCAAATTTGGGAAACTCGACTGCATTATTTGTGGTAGTGGGGGACTGTGTTTGTGCTTTCCTCTGGTCAGCTCTGGTAAAAGTCAGATTTCTTTGTCTCAGATCTTCCTCTAGCCTTGTTCTTCTTTCGAGAGTTTCCTTGTGCTGCCTCAGTTGGATCTCCTTCACTTGACAGGGGGGTGCCCGAGCAGCGACCCTCCCAAGCTCTAGCCCAACTCCTACTTACCTGCCAGGTGAGATACTATAATCAGGAAGGTGCTTCTCCCAGGGCAAGGCTCACCCATTGCACTCTGGGTGTGCTGCTCCTACGATTTCCCCAAATGTGGGACACTTGACTGCATAATTTGTGTTTCCTCTGGTCGGCTCTCGTATAATTCAGATCTCTTTGTCTCAGGTCTCTCTCCAGCCTAGTTTGCTGTCCGTTTCCACTTCTTTTTTCTTGAGCCCCTCCCTTCTATACCCTTGTGCACTATCCTGACTTCTCCTCCCATCTGCTTACTTTGTGCCTTCCAATGCACAATGCAAACTACAGGTAGTGCTGCAGGGCCCACACCCTTTTACTTGCCTTACAGAGCAGCTCTGGAGCTGTTACAGTGCCCAGCTGCTGCAAGAAATCAGCTTGAATGCTTCATGGGATGGGGCATGGCCAACATGAGCCCCACACCAAAGGAGGGTGGGGGTGTTTAATGCGATCTAGGGGTCATCCAAGCAGCGCAAAAGGCTGCCATGCCCTGCACGCCCCTTTTATCTTTTCATATGCAGATGAGGGTTGAAGCCAACTTTGACCCACTGCTTGGATAACATCACCATATGCAAATCCATCTGCTGCAGGCCTTCCCCCAGGAATGCTTGCACTAGTTGTTGCATTTGGTTTGTTGTTTGGGGGTGCTTCAGTATTAGGCAGCCTTCTGCCCTCCCATGTTCATCTGAAAATATGTGTTCTCCCTGCAGTTGTTGTCCCCAGATGAGAGTTCCCCTGTGCTGCCTCAGTTGAATTTCCTTTACTTGACAGAGATGTGCCTGAGCAGCGGCCCTCCCCAGCCCTATCCCAAATCATACTTATTTTGCATAGGAGACACCATGGTCATGAAGATTGTTCACCCAGGGTGAGGTTCATTCATTGCATTCTGGGTATGCTGACCCCTGTGATTTCCCCAAATGTGGGAAACTCGCCTGCATTATTTGTGGTAGTGGGGGACTGTGTTTGTGTTTTCCGCTGGTCAGCTCTGGTAAAAGTCAGATTTCTTTGTCTCAGATCTTCCTCTAGCCTTGTTCTTCTTTCGAGAGTTCCATTGTGCTGCCTCAGTTGGATCTCCTTCACTTGACAGGGGGGTGCCCGAGCAGCGACCCTCCCCAGCTCTAGCCCAACTCCTACTTACCTGCCAGGTGAGATACTATGATCTTGAAGGTGCTTCTCCCAGGGCAAGGCTCACCCATTGCACTCTGGCTGTGCTGCCCCTGCGATTTCCCCAAATGTGGGAAACTTGACTGCATAATTTGTGTTTCCCCTGGTCGGCTCTCGTATAATTCAGATCTCTTTGTCTCAGGTCTCTCTCCAGCCTAGTTTGCTGTCTGTTTCCACTTCTCTTTTCTTGAGCCGCTCCCTTCTATGCCCTTGCGCACTATCCAGACTTCTCCCGTCTGCTTACTTTGTGCCTTCCAACGCACAATGCGAACTACAGGTAGTGCTGCAGGGCCCACACCCTTTTATTTGCCTTACAGAGCAGCTCTGGAGCTGTTACAGTGCCCAGCTGCTGCAAGAAATCAGCTTGAATGCTTCAGGGGCTGGGGCATAGCCAACATGAGCCCCACACCGAAGGAGGGTGGAGGTGTTTAATGCGAACTAGGGGTCATCCAAGCGCCGCAAAAGGCTGCCATGCCCTGCATAACCCTTTTCTCTTTTCATATGCAGATGAGGGTTCCAGCCAACTTTGGCCCACTGCTTGGATGACATCACCGTATGCAAATTCGTCTCCTGCAGACCTTCCCCCAGGAATGCTTGTACTAGTTATTGCATATGGTTTGATATTTGATGGTGCTTCAGTATTAGGCAGCCTTCCGCCCTCCCATGTTCATCTGAAAAGATGTGGTCTCCCTGCAGTTGTTGTCCCCAGACGAGAGTTCCCTTGTGCTTCCTCAGTTGAATCTCCTTAACTTGACGGGGGAGGGGCTGCCCGAGCAGCCACCCTCCCCAGCCCTATCCCAACTCATACTTATTTTGCATATGAGATCTCTATATCATGAAGATTGTTCTCACAGGGTGAGGTTCATCCATTATATTTTAAAATAGGAAGGTTCAAATTACATATTTGAATTGCATCTATGTGCTGGATTCAAATGTCCCCCCCCCCCTTCCTTTCTCAATTGTGCCCGTCAGCAGCTATTCTAAGGTTGCTGCCAATGGGTGTGACACATTAATTTCTTCTGTGGGGTACACTGGACTCCACAAGGATTCACATTGGGGTGTAGAGTAGGATCTTGATCTGAGGCACCAACCGGCTCAAAGCTTTTGACTGTTCCCAAGATGCTCAGCGCATTCTCCTCTATAACCCCGCTTCCATGAACAGGGAGCTCAGTTTGTAGTTGTTGCCTTCAGTAGCAGGCCACTTAACAGGGGCCTGCCTCAAGCAGCCTATTCTTAGCTATTAATTTTGACAAGAAAAGAAGAACTTTTTTTATGAGAATCTACAAGGGCTGCAGCAGGCTAGGTCTAATAGACATCTTTACTGCAGCTTCATCACTCCCAGCGGCACTGTATACTCCCGTGCCCTGGTTGCTGGGTCACTGCAGCGGAGGCTCCGGTTTCTTCCTAAGGTCAGTCACACACAATGTAACACCCCGGTATAACAAGTGTGTAAACTATGTGGAACAGGTCAGGGATACCTTGATGGACTATTCCTCCTTCAGCAGCAGCTCTTCTCTATTCCTGGCAGAGAGGCAAGGTTTCCCCAGACACAAAGAAAGGCAGGCAGGGCTTTGTATGAAAGAATAAATGGTTTACCACATAACTCAGAAAAGGAACTGATTACAGTAGGGAAGGGAAAGATTTGATTCAAGCAACTTAAACACAGACACCATATACACTTTAAGTCATTACACAAATGGTAATATAACTAAATCTGAGATTAATACTATGTTGCTTAGTAATAGAAATCAACTTATGCAGACAATATTTAAGTCCCAGATAACATTGGTGTCACTGCAGGGAGTCTCTATGTGCACGTTAGGGCCCGGTTATGTTGTTACATAGTTATATGCAGCTATTGTCTCCTTTAGCTGTGAACAAAATATTGTAGCTCTGTGTAGTAAAGATGATTGTTTAAAACAAACTGGAGCTGCTTCCCATGTAAATCGCTGCATAGGTATAGTAAATATAGGATAATGTCCTTTGCAGTGGAGTAGGTTTCAGTATAAATATGGATTTATCTCACCCAGTCAATAGATGTTTCTGAGGCAGTTTCCCCTCAGATGTAGGCCAGTCAGCATTGGTATAAAGGCTTTATACTCTCCTGTCTCTGACACTTGCTGTGCACTCTCTTGGCTGAGAGTGTCATGGCGTTCTTACTTGTTAATTGCTGCACTTCCACTGCTGTATTTTGCACTACTGCTTACTCTCTCATGCAATTTTCAGCTTATTTGTCTCCCCTCTCTCAGCTGCTCATCTCTGCGTAATGGCGTCGCCAGCTCTTTCCTCACCATGGCTCCAACTGACTTCTCAAACTGCTGTTCAATTTTCTTTTAAATAAACTTTATTTAAAATGGCACAGGCAACTACACTGTTGTCAAAAATGTCCTTGTTGTTATGGGATATCACACGTGCCCCCCCCCCAAAACATTCGTGTCCTCACGCATTTTGGTTTTATCCCTATATAAACTTCTCACTATATCCAGTCACATTCATTAGTGAACACAGTTTATGTCTGAAACATTAACATTTATCAACATTTTTAACATCAGTATCTGATAGGTATAATTCCTTTTGTGCTATAGTACATTAACACATGCTCCTGGAGCAATCGGTTGAAATCTGGACAGTATATGGTCTTGAAAAGTTTGTCTAGGAAACCTCAACCCCCCTGCCATGGATGAGTATTGAACTCTTTCTAAACTGTCTTTGGGACATGCTGTACAGAACTGCAGCTGACTATGGTGGTTTTCTGTTTTGCAAGCCCTAGTCTTCTTGCCTCCTTGTCGGTGACAAACCACCTTAGTCTGCTGTAAATACATTTTATGAGCCTCTTCCATTCCATCTTGGGATTCAGTATCACAGCTAGTTTGGGACAATGGATTCTGGAGAGAAAGAGGCAGCAAGGTTCTTCTTACAGAACAGGTTGGACAGTTTCGGCACCATCTCTTGATGTCTTCCCTCATTTCAACCCAAAAGAACTTTTTCCAGATGCTTGTTTCCATCCTTTTGCACCCAGGGTGACCTGACTTGTCGTGATATTCTTCAAGCACATAACAAGCACTTTGTCTTGGAATTACAAGTTGACTGATCCTATAATGAGTATTAGGATCCACACTACATCGAACCAACTGTCCTTTCTCTTCAAACAGCCTTTCTCGCTGTCTCAACAACTTCAGGAGTTCTGGCGAGGATTCTTGCCTTTGTCGCTTGGTCAGGTATTTCCCAGTCTTCAGTAAGGCTTTGAGGTGTCTTATCATCTGACTTTTATCTTGCAGGTGGTCAAAACTGGTTCCTTGAATAGGTTGCTCACAGTTTCTAGAACTGGATGCTATATTATTCATGCCTAACATTGAAGCATTCTTTCGGATAATCTGGACACTGGAGATGGGCATTTCTATCATTATTTGGCTAGCCTTATTTTTTTCATGTTCCTCTCTTACAGATAATTCTGTTATCATTCTTCCCTTTTGTTTGGCTATCCCAGGTTGAAGGCCTTGTTTCTCCTGGAGCTTGTCAGTTTGAAACTCTCCGTGGAGTGCTGCTACGAGCTCCTCACAGCAGTTCCGCAACACATTCATGCCCACTATCACTGGAGGCAATCCATCATCTTGGGCAGTGGTGATGATGAAGCCTTGCTGTGGTAGCACTGTTCGTCCGATTTGAATTTCAGCTTCCCAGTATCCTTTGCAAGGGATGCAGTGCCCATTGCTTGCAATCGGGTTTATCAATGTGGAAGTTGACGGAAACATCTGTTCCTCAGTCCAATGCTGCTCAAACTGTGTTGCTTGTATTGTGGTCACTTGTGATCCAGTGTCTAAGAGAGCGGGCATTGAGACTCCATTGATGCAAACTTGAACCACCGGGCATTGGCTAACATAACGGGTTAACCACATGAATTTGGAGTTTAAATGATCTGGCTGCTCAAATTCTCTCTTAATTTGTCCGCTTCCTTCACAGCTTTGAAAAATGGGTCGCCTTTGGGAGGCAAAGTGGTTGGAAAAAAGTGTCTCCCTGTTTCTATGTAGGTCCCATTGGGAACTGTTCAGTGGTCTCCTCTCCTGGCACCATTCCATTTCTTCATGGAGCAGTGCCTGCTGTCTCTTCAGAATCTGCAGGTCTCTGCGCATCTCTGTCACACCACGTGTCAGTTCAGCCAGCTGACCTCGTAACTCACTAGAAGAGTCAAATATGCATGTCTTTGAACATGGCACTGTCACTCCTTTTACTGTAGGTGGGTAAGTAGCTCCTTTAAAACTTGACTCCTGGGCATCAGAATTCTCTTGATACCGTGGCATCTCTGGAATAGACTCTTGTGGAACAGCCCCTGAAGTAAGACTGGAGCCTAGAACTTTAATCGCAGCCTCTTTAAAATCCAGGAATGTGCTTCCAGGCTTCTGCAATCTCAATAGTCGCAGCTGAGTTTTTACAAATTCGCCCCTTGCACCTTCAGTGAACTGGTCCAATAACATTTTCTCTTTGTCATGCACTTCCTCAGGGTCTGCTTGCTGAACATCTCTGAGTGCTTCCTGCAAGCTGAGGGCATAGCCCCGTAGTGACTCTCCTGGTTGTTGCTTTCGAGCAAAGAAGTGCATTTTAAGTTCTGACACTGTCCTTGTGTCAAATGTGGTAGCAAGCCTGTTGAGGATCTGGTCCACAGTCTTCTTCTCTTCAGTAGGCCAGGAAGTAAGCTCTCTAAGTGCAAGCCCTTTCAACTGTCCCATCAAGATCTCCACCTTTTGCTGCTCTTTCAGCGGGTACAGACGAAACAAAGACTGCAGTAGTATCCTCATCAGTTTATTTTTGTCAATTACCATTTTAATAATCGGGTAAAGAAAATTAAGTGGATTTTTGAAAGAAAACAATACTGTCAATATACTATTAAAACAAATTAAAATGGTAAAAGTTATTGTACTTTAAGTAAAAATAAAAGAGCAAAAATATCAATCCCAGTTTTGGATTACTTTAATTAACAAAAAAAAATGCATATAGCAGAGGATAGTTTCAATCTGCCTACCTCTGGGCTATGGACCCAGCATGCTTCCATTACAGTACTCTGCTGCACATGTAATTGCAAGAGATCCTGAAGCACTCACTCATCATGGGAAAGTACCAATGTGTTTCTTCATTGGTTGATGGAAGAAACATCTTACAAAAACTCTCCAGATTATTGACTATTTAAAGTTTTTCTAGGAAACGTTCTAGATGAATGCTTATCAGCCTTTGTCAGTATGTACTTTTGCAAAGTGTCGCTGTGGCGCAATCAGTTAGTGTGTACGGCTATTAACCAAAAGGTTGGTGGTTCAATCCCACCCAGGGACGTAATTGACCTTGTTATCAGATTTTGGTGATCTTTAAGTAGACAAGTCAAAATTTCAAAAACCCCTGTTATGGTGTAGGGTACCTGGCCTTCTCTGATGTAATCAGAGTTAGATTTGATTCAGTGATTTTATAAAAACAGCTAGGAAGCACAATTTAGCAGTGGTTTGCAGAGAAAAAGAAATATGCTGGCAAAAAAATCCAATTGAGTGATTAAACAGCTCTTTATTTTCTGGCTTTACTTTTATGCTAACAAATTTGTTCTCTGAAAAGTGTCCACAAAGCCAAATATCTGATTAACATCTTTGTAGGGATGGTTTTTCACCTATTACTAAATTAAACTTGCTTCATTGGAAAGGCAGCAAGATGCATCCTCATTTCAATATCTACTGAAATAATACAGGTTGACACCAGGAAACATTAACGCCACTGCATCCTTGCTGCTTTCTCATGTGGAAGTCTGTTTAATGTGAAAACAAGGTGATATCTAATTAGCACACAGGTAAGGAATTAAGAAAATCTTTATTTAAGGGTGAAGATGTTTCTCACAAAATCGTTGCCCCAATGCATCATTGAAATTCAAGCTGGAAAGATGATTTTAATATATCATTTGTACATTTTGTATTGCTCTTCTGGTGACAATGTAGTTGGCTTTTGTCAATTACCATTTTAATAATCGGGTAAAGAAAATTAATTGGATTTTTGAAAGAAAACAATACTGTCAATATACTATTAAAACAAATTAAAATGGTAAAAGTTATTGTACTTTAAGTAAAAATAAAAGAGCAAAAATATCAATCCCAGTTTTGGATTACTTTAATTAACAAAAAAAAATGCATATAGCAGAGGATAGTTTCAATCTGCCTACCTCTGGGTTATGGACCCAGCATGCTTCCATTACAGTACTCTGCTGCACATGTAAGTGCAAGAGATCCTGAAGCACTCACTCATCATGGGAAAGTACCAATGTGTTTCTTCATTGGTTGATGGAAGAAACATCTTACAAAAACTCTCCACATTATTGACTTTTTAAAATGTTTCTAGGAATCGTTCTAGATGAATGCTTATTAGCCTTTGTCAGTATGTACTTTTGCAAAGTGTTGCTGTGGCGCAATCAGTTACTGTGTAAGGCTATTAATTAAAAGGTTGGTGGTTCAATCCCACCCAGGGACGTAATTGACCTTGTTATCAGATTTTGGTGATCTTTATGTAGACAAGTCAAAATTTCAAACCCCCTCTTAGGGTGTAGGGTACCTGGCCGTCTCTGATGTAATCAGAGTTAGATTTGATTCAGTGATTTTATAAAAACAGCTAGGAAGCACAATTTAGCAGTGGGTTGCAGAGAAAAAGAAATATGCTGGCAAAAAAAATCCAATTGAGTGATTAAACAGCTCTTCATTTTCTGGCTTTATTTTTATGCTAACAAATTTGTTCTCTGAAAAGTGTCCACAAAGCCAAGTTTCTGATTAACACCTTTGTAGGGATGGTTTTTAACCTATTACTAAATTAAACTTGCTTCATTGGAAAGGCAGCAAGATGCATCCTCATTTCAATATCTACTGAAATAATACAGGTTGACACCAGGAAACATTAACGCCACTGCATCCTTGCTGCTTTCTCATGTGGAAGTCTGTTTAATGTGAAAACAAGGTGATATCTAATTAGCACACAGGTAAGGAATTAAGAAAATCTTTATTTAAGGGTGAAGATGTTTCTCACAAAATCGTTGCCCCAATGCATCATTAAAATTCAAGCTGGAAAGATGATTTTAATATATCACTTGTACATTTTGTATTGCTCTTCTGGTGACAATGTAGTTTGTTTTTGTCAATTACCATTTTAATAATCGGGTAAAGAAAATTAATTGGATTTTTGAAAGAAAACAATACTGTCAATATACTATTAACACAAATTAAAATGGTAAAAGTTATTGTACTTTAAGTAAAAATAAAAGAGCAAAAATATCAATCCCAGTTTTGGATTACTTTAATTAACAAAAAAAAAATGCATATAGCAGAGGATAGTTTCAATCTGCCTACCTCTGGGCTATGGACCCAGCATGCTTCCATTACAGTACTCTACTGCACATGTAATTGCAAGAGATCCTGAAGCACTCACTCATCATGGGAAAGTACCAATGTGTTTCTTCATTGGTTGATGGAAGAAACATCTTACAAAAACTCTCCAGATTATTGACTATTTAAAGTTTTTCTAGGAAACGTTCTAGATGAATGCTTATTAGCCTTTGTCAGTATGTACTTTTGCAAAGTGTCACTGTGGCGCAATCAGTTAGTGTGTACGGCTATTAACCAAAAGGTTGGTGGTTCAATCCCACCCAGGGACGTAATTGACCTTGTTATCAGATTTTGGTGATCTTTAAGTAGACAAGTCAAAATTTCAAAAACCCCTGTTATGGTGTAGGGTACCTGGCCTTCTCTGATGTAATCAGAGTTAGATTTGATTCAGTGATTTTATAAAAACAGCTAGGAAGCACAATTTAGCAGTGGTTTGCAGAGAAAAAGAAATATGCTGGCAAAAAAATCCAATTGAGTGATTAAACAGCTCTTCATTTTCTGGCTTTACTTTTATGCTAACAAATTTGTTCTCTGAAAAGTGTCCACAAAGCCAAATATCTGATTAACATCTTTGTAGGGATGGTTTTTCACCTATTACTAAATTAAACTTGCTTCATTGGAAAGGCAGCAAGATGCATCCTCATTTCAATATCTACTGAAATAATACAGGTTGACACCAGGAAACATTAACGCCACTGCATCCTTGCTGCTTTCTCATGTGGAAGTCTGTTTAATGTGAAAACAAGTTGATATCTAATTAGCACACAGGTAAGGTATTAAGAAAATCTTTATTTAAGGGTGAAGATGTTTCTCACAAAATCGTTGCCCCAATGCATCATTGAAATTCAAGCTGGAAAGATGATTTTAATATATCATTTGTACATTTTGTATTGCTCTTCTGGTGACAATGTAGTTTGTTTTTGTCAATTACCATTTTCATAATCGGGTAAAGAAAATTAATTGGATTTTTGAAAGAAAACAATACTGTCAATATACTATTAAAACAAATTAAAATGGTATAAGTTATTGTACTTTAAGTAAAAATAAAAGAGCAAAAATATCAATCCCAGTTTTGGTTTACTTTAATTAACAAAAAAAAATGCATATAGCAGAGGATAGTTTCAATCTGCCTACCTCTGGGTTATGGACCCAGCATGCTTCCATTACAGTACTCTGCTGCACATGTAAGTGCAAGAGATCCTGAAGCACTCACTCATCATGGGAAAGTACCAATGTGTTTCTTCATTGGTTAATGGAAGAAACATCTTACAAAAACTCTCCAGATTATTGACTATTTAAAGTTTTTCTAGGAAAACTTCTAGATGAATGCTTATTAGCCTTTGTCAGTATGTACTTTTGCAAAGTGTCGCTGTGGCGCAATCAGTTTGTGTGTACGGCTATTAACCAAAAGGTTGGTGGTTCAATCCCACCCAGGGACGTAATTGACCTTGTTATCAGATTTTGGTGATCTTTAAGTAGACAAGTCAAAATTTCAAAAACCCATGTTATGGTGTAGGGTACCTGGCCTTCTCTGATGTAATCAGAGTTAGATTTGATTCAGTGATTTTATAAAAACAGCTAGGAAGCACAATTTAGCAGTGGTTTGCAGAGAAAAAGAAATATGCTGGCAAAAAAAATCCAATTGAGTGATTAAACAGCTCTTCATTTTCTGGCTTTATTTTTATGCTAACAAATTTGTTCTCTGAAAAGTGTCCACAAAGCCAAGTATCTGATTAACATCTTTGTAGGGATGATTTTTCACCTATTACTAAATTAAACTTGCTTCATTGGAAAGGCAGCAAGATGCATCCTCATTTCAATATCTACTGAAATAATACAGGTTGACACCAGGAAACATTAACACCACTGCATCCTTGCTGCTTTCTCATGTGGAAGTCTGTTTAATGTGAAAACAAGGTGATATCTAATTAGCACACAGGTAAGGAATTAAGAAAATCTTTATTTAAGGGTGAAGATGTTTCTCACAAAATCGTTGCCCCAATGCATCATTGAAATTCAAGCTGGAAAGATGATTTTAATATATCACTTGTACATTTTGTATTGCTCTTCTGGTGACAATGTAGTTTGTTTTTGTCAATTACCATTTTAATAATAGGGTAAAGAAAATTAAGTGGATTTTTGAAAGAAAACAATACTGTCAATATACTATTAAAACAAATTAAAATGGTAAAAGTTATTGTACTTTAAGTAAAAATAAAAGAGCAAAAATATCAATCCCAGTTTTGGATTACTTTAATTAACAAAAAAAAATGCATATAGCAGAGGATAGTTTCAATCTGCCTACCTCTGGGTTATGGGCCCAGCATGCTTCCATTGCAGTACTCTGCTGCACATGTAAGTGCAAGAGATCCTGAAGCACTCACTCATCATGGGAAAGTACCAATGCGTTTCTTCATTGGTTGATGGAAGAAACATCTTACAAAAACTCTCCAGATTATTGTCTTTTTAAAGTTTTCTAGGAAACGTTCTAGATGAATGCTTATTAGCCTTTGTCAGTATGCACTTTTGCAAAATGTCTCTGTGGTGCAATCGGTTAGTGTGTTTGGTTATTAACCAAAGGGTTGGTGGTTCAATCCCACCCAGGGATGTTATTGACCTTGTCATCAGATTTTGGTGATCTTTAAGTAGACAAGTCAAAATTTCAAACCCCCTCTTATGGTGTAGGGTACCTGGCCTACTCTGATGTAATCAGAGTTAGATTTGATTAAGTGATTTTATCAAAAAACAGCTAGGAAGCACAATTTAGCAGTGGGTTGCAGAGAAAATGAAATATGCTGGCAGAAAAATCCAATTGAGTGATTAAACAGCTCTTCATTTTCTGGCTTTATTTTTATGCTAACAAATTTGTTCTCTGAAAAGTGTCCACAAAGCCAAGTATCGGATTAACATCTTTGTAGGGATGGTTTTTCACCTATTACTAAATTAAACTTGCTTCATTGGAAAGGCAGCAAGATGCATCCTCATTTCAATATCTACTGAAATAATACAGGTTGACACCAGGAAACATTAACGCCACTGCATCCTTGCTGCTTTCTCATGTGGAAGTCTGTTTAATGTGAAAACAAGGTGATATCTAATTAGCACACAGGTAAGGAATTAAGAAAATCTTTATTTAAGGGTGAAGATGTTTCTCACAAAATCGTTGCCCCAATGCAACATTGAAATTCAAGCTGGAAAGATGATTTTAATATATCACTTGTACATTTTGTATTGCTCTTCTGGTGACAATGTAGTTTGTTTTTGTCAATTACCATTTTAATAATCGGGTAAAGAAAATTAAGTGGATTTTTGAAAGAAAACAATACTGTCAATATACTATTAAAACAAATTAAAATGGTAAAAGTTATTGTACTTTAAGTAAAAATAAAAGAGCAAAAATATCAATCCCAGTTTTGGATTACTTTAATTAACAAAAAAAAAATGCATATAGCAGAGGATAGTTTCAATCTGCCTACCTCTGGGTTATGAACCCAGCATGCTTTCATTACAGTACTCTGCTGCACATGTAAGTGCAAGAGATCCTGAAGCACTCACTCATCATGGGAAAGTACCAATGTGTTTCTTCGTTGGTTGATGGAAGAAACATCTTACAAAAACTCTCCAGATTATTGACTTTTTAAAGTTTTTCTAGGAAACGTTCTAGATGAATGCTTATTAGCCTTTGTCAGTATGGACTTTTGCAAAGTGTCTCTGTGGCGCAATCGGTTAGTGTGATTGGTTATTAACCAAAGGGTTGGTGGTTCAATCCCACCCAGGGATGTAATTGACCTTGTTATCAGATTTTGGTGATCTTTAAGTAGACAAGTCAAAATTTCAAAAACCCCTGTTATGGTGTAGGGTACCTGGCCTTCTCTGATGTAATCAGAGTTAGATTTGATTCAGTGATTTTATAAAAACAGCTAGGAAGCACAATTTAGCAGTGGTTTGCAGAGAAAAAGAAATATGCTGGAAAAAAAATCCAATTGAGTGATTAAATAGTTCTTCATTTTCTGGCTTTATTTTTATGCTAACAAATTTGTTCTCTGAAAAGTGTCCACAAAGCCAAGTATCTGATTAACATCTTTGTAGGGATGGTTTTTCACCTATTACTAAATTAATCTTGCTTCATTGGAAAGGCAGCAAGATGCATACTCATTTCAATATCTACTAAAATAATACAGGTTGACACCAGGAAACATTAACGCCACTGCATCCTTGCTGCTTTCTCATGTGGAAGTCTGTTTAATGTGAAAACAAGGTGATATCTAATTAGCACACAGGTAAGGAATTAAGAAAATCTTTATTTAAGGGTGAAGATGTTTCTCACAAAATCGTTGCCCCAATGCATCATTGAAATTCAAGCTGGAAAGATGATTTTAATATATCACTTGTACATTTTGTATTGCTCTTCTGGTGACAATGTAGTTTGTTTTTGTCAATTACCATTTTAATAATCGGGTAAAGAAAATTAAGTGGATTTTTGAAAGAAAACAATACTGTCAATATACTATTAAAACAAATTAAAATGGTAAAAGTTATTGTACTTTAAGTAAAAATAAAAGAGCAAAAATATCAATCCCAGTTTTGGATTACTTTAATTAACAAAAAAAAATGCATATAGCAGAGGATAGTTTCAATCTGCCTACCTCTGGGTTATGGGCCCAGCATGCTTCCATTGCAGTACTCTGCTGCACATGTAAGTGCAAGAGATCCTGAAGCACTCACTCATCATGGAAAAGTACCAATGCGTTTCTTCATTGGTTGATGGAAGAAACATCTTACAAAAACTCTCCAGATTATTGACTTTTTAAAGTTTTCTAGGAAACGTTCTAGATGAATGCTTATTAGCCTTTGTCAGTATGTACTTTTGTAAAGTGTCTCTGTGGTGCAATCGGTTAGTGTGTTTGGTTATTAACCAAAGGGTTGGTGGTTCAATCCCACCCAGGGATGTTATTGACCTTGTCATCAGATTTTGGTGATCTTTAAGTAGACAAGTCAAAATTTCAAACCCCCTCTTATGGTGTAGGGTACCTGGCCTACTCTGATGTAATCAGAGTTAGATTTGATTAAGTGATTTTATCAAAAAACAGCTAGGAAGCACAATTTAGCAGTGGGTTGCAGAGAAAATGAAATATGCTGGCAGAAATATCCAATTGAGTGATTAAACAGCTCTTCATTTTCTGGCTTTATTTTTATGCTAACTAATTTGTTCTCTGAAAAGTGTCCACAAAGCCAAGTATCGGATTAACATCTTTTTAGGGATGGTTTTTCACCTATTACTAAATTAAACTTGCTTCATTGGAAAGGCAGCAAGATGCATCCTCATTTCAATATCTACTGAAATAATACAGGTTGACACCAGGAAACATTAACGCCACTGCATCTTTGCTGTTTTCTCATGTGGAAGTCTGTTTAATGTGAAAACAAGGTGATATCTAATTAGCACACAGGTAAGAAATTAAGAAAATCTTTATTTAAGGGTGAAGATGTTTCTCACAAAATCGTTGCCCCAATGCATCATTGAAATCCAAGCTGGAAAGATGATTTTAATATATCACTTGTACATTTTGTATTGCTCTTCTGGTGACAATGTAGTTTGTTTTTGTCAATTACCATTTTAATAATTGGGTAAAGAAAATTAAGTGGATTTTTGAAAGAAAACAATACTGTCAATATACTATTAAAACAAATTAAAATGATAAAAGTTATTGTACTTTAAGTAAAAATAAAAGAGCAAAAATATCAATCCCAGTTTTGGATTACTTTAATTAACAAAAAAAAATGCATATAGCAGAGGATAGTTTCAATCTGCCTACCTCTGGGTTATGAACCCAGCATGCTTTCATTACAGTACTCTGCTGCACATGTAAGTGCAAGAGATCCTGAAGCACTCACTCATCATGGGAAAGTACCAATGTGTTTCTTCGTTGGTTGATGGAAGAAACATCTTACAAAAACTCTCCAGATTATTGACTTTTTAAAGTTTTTCTAGGAAACGTTCTAGATGAATGCTTATTAGCCTTTGTCAGTATGTACTTTTGCAAAGTGTCGCTGTAGCACAATCAGTTAGTGTGTACGGCTATTAACCAAAAAGTTGGTGGTTCAATCCCAACCAGGGACGTAATTGACCTTGTGATCAGATTTTGGTGATATTTAAGTAGACAAGTCAAAATTTCAAACCCTCTCTTATGGTGTAGGGTACCTGGCCTACTCTGATGTAATCAGAGTTAGATTTGATTAAGTGATTTTATAAAAAAAACAGCTAGGAAGCACAATTTAGCAGTGGGTTGCAGAGAAAAAGAAATATGCTGGCAGAAAAATCCAACTGAGTGATTAAACAGCTCTTCATTTTCTGGCTTTATTTTTATGCTAACAAATTTGTTCTATGAAAAGAGTCCACAAAGCCAAGTATCTGATTAACACCTTTGTAGGGATGGTTTTTCACCTATTACTAAATTAAACATGCTTCATTGGAAAGGCAGCAAGATGCATCCTCATTTCAATATCTACTGAAATAATACAGGTTGACACCAGGAAACATTAACGCCACTGCATCCTTGCTGCTTTCTCATGTGGAAGTCTGTTTAATGTGAAAACAAGGTGATATCTAATTAGCACACAGGTAAGGAATTAAGAAAATCTTTATTTAAGGGTGAAGAGGTTTCTCACAAAATCGTTGCCCCAATGCATCATTGAAATTCAAGCTGGAAAGATGATTTTAATATATCACTTGTACATTTTGTATTGCTCTTCTGGTGACAATGTAGTTTGTTTTTGTCAATTACCATTTGAATAATAGGGTAAAGAAAATTAAGTGGATTTTTGAAAGAAAACAATACTGTCAATATACTATTAAAACAAATTAAAATAATAAAAGTTATTGTACTTTAAGTAAAAATAAAAGAGCAAAAATATCAATCCCAGTTTTGGATTACTTTAATTAACAAAAAAAAATGCATATAGCAGAGGATAGTTTCAATCTGCCTACCTCTGGGTTATGGGCCCAGCATGCTTCCATTGCAGTACTCTGCTGCACATGTAAGTGCAAGAGATCCTGAAGCACTCACTCATCATGGGAAAGTACCAATGTGTTTTTTCATTGGTTGATGGAAGAAACATCTTACAAAAACTCTCCAGATTATTGACTTTTTAAAGTTTTTCTAGGAAACGTTCTAGATGAATGCTTATTAGCCTTTGTCAGTATATACTTTTGCAATGTGTCTCTGTGGCGCAATCAGTTAGCGTGTTCGGTTATTAACCAAAAGGTTGGTGGTTCAATCCTACCCAGGGATGTAATTTACCTTGTTATCAGATTTTGGTGATCTTTAAGTAGACAAGTCAAAATTTCAAACCCCCTCTTATGGTGTAGGGTACCTGGCCTTCTCTGATGTAATCAGAGTTAGATTTGATTAAGTGATTTTATAAAAGAACAGCTAGGAAGCACAACTTAGCAGTGGGTTGCAGAGAAAAAGAAATACGCTTGCAGAAAAATCCAATTGAGTGATTAAACAGCGCTTCATTTTCTGGCTTTATTTTTATGCTAACAAATTTGTTCTCTGAAAAGTGTCCACAAAGCCAAGTATCTGATTAACACCTTTGTAGGGATGGTTTTTCACCTATTACTAAATTAAACTTGCTTCATTGGAAAGGCAGCAAGTGATGTCATCCAAGCAGTGGGTCAAAGTTGGCTTCAACCCTCGTCTGCTTATGAAAAGAGAAAAGGGATATGCAGGGCATGGCGGCCTTTTTTGCGACGCTTGGATGACCCCTAGTTCGCATTAAACACCCCCACCCTCCTTCGGTGTGGGGCTCATGTTGGCCATGCCCCAGCCCCTGAAGCATTCAAGCTGATTTCTTGCAGCAGCTGGGTACTGTAACAGCTCCAGAGCTGCTCTGTAAGGCAAGTAAAAGGGTGTGGGCCCTGCAGCACTACCTGTAGTTTGCATTGTGCATTGGAAGGCACAAAGTAAGCAGATGGGAGGAGAAGTCAGGATAGTGCACAAGGTTATAGAAGGGAGGGGCTCAAGAAAAGAGAAGTGGAAACAGACAGCATACTAGGCTGGAGAGAGACCTGAGACAAAGAGATCTGAATTATACGAGAGCCGTCCAGGGGAAACACAAATTATGCAGTCAAGTTTCCCACATTTGGGGAAATCGCAAGGGGCAGCACACCCAGAGTGCAATGGGTGAGCCTTGCCCTGGGAGAAGCACCTTAATGATCATAGTATCTCACCTGGCAGGTTAGTAGGAGTTGGGCTAGAGCTGGGGAGGGTCGCTGCTCGGGCACTACCTGTCAAGTGAAGGAGATCCAACTGAGGCAGCACAAGGGAACTCTCAAAAGAAGAACAAGGCTAGAGGAAGATCTGAGACAAAGAAATCTGACTTTTACCAGAGCTGACCAGAGGAAAGCACAAACACAGTCCACCACTACCACAAATAATGCAGTCGAGTTTCCCACATTTGGGGAAATCACAGGGGTCAGCATACCCAGAATGCAATGAATGAACCTCACCCTGGGAGAACAATCTTCATGACAATAGCATCTCCTATGCAAAATAAGTATGATTTGGGATAGGGCTGGGGAGGGCCGCTGCTCAGGCACATCTCTGTCAAGTAAAGGAGATTCAACTGAGGCAGCACAAGGGAACTCTCATCTGGGGACAACAACTACAAGGAGAACACATATTTTCAGATGAACATGGGGTGGCAGAAGGCTGCCTAATATTGAAGCACCCCCAAACAACAAACCAAATGCAACAACTAGTGCAAGCATTCCTGGGGGAAGGCCTGCAGCAGATGGATTTGAATATGGTGATGTCATCCAAGCAGTGGGTCAAAGTTGGCTTCAACCCTCGTCTGCATATGAAAAGAGAAAAGGGGCGTGCAGGGCATGGAGGCCTTTTGTGGTGCTTGGATGACCCCTAGTTCGCATTAAGCACCCCCACCCTCCTTCGGTGTGGGGCTCATGTTGGCCATTCCCCAGCCCCTGAAGCATTCAAGCTGATTTCTTGCAGCAGCTGGGAACTGTAACAGCTCCAGAGCTGCTCTGTAAAGCAAGTAAAAGGGTGTGGGCCCTGCAGCACTACCCGTAGTTTGCATTGTGCATTGGGAGGCACAAAGTAAGCAGACGGGAGGAGGTCAGGATAGTGCACAAGGGTATAGAAGGGAGGTGCTCAAGAAAAAAGAAGTGGAACCAGACAGCAAACTAGGCTGGAGAGAGACCTGAGACAAAGAGATCTGAATTACATGAGAGCCGACCAGGGAAAACTCAAATTATGCAGTCAAGTTTCCCACATTTGGGGAAATCGCAGGGGCAGCACACCCAGAGTGCAATGGGTGAGCCTTGCCCTGGGAGAAGCAACTTCATGATCATAGTATCTCACCTGGCAGGTAAGTAGGAGTTGGGCTAGAGCTGGGGAGGGTCGCTGCTCGGGCACCCGCCTGTCAAGTGAAGGAGATCCAACTGAGGCAGCACAAGGGAACTCTCGAAAGAAGAACAAGGCTAGAGTAAGATCTGAGACAAAGAAATCTGACTTTTACCAGAGCTGACCAGAGGAAAGCACAAACACAGTCCCCCACTACCACAAATAATGCAGTCGAGTTTCCCACATTTGGGGAAATCACAGGGGTCAGCATACCCAGAATGCAATGAATGAACCTAACCCTTGGAGAACAATCTTCATGACCATGGTATCTCCTATGCAAAATAAGTATGATTTGGGATAGGGCTGGGGAGGGCCGTTGCTCAGGCACATCTCTGTCAAGTAAGTTGCATTTGATTTGTTGTTTGGGGGTGCTTCAGTATTAGGCAGCCTTCTGCCCTACCATGTTCATCTGAAAATATGTGTTCTCCCTGCAGTTGTTGTCCCCAGATGAGAGTTCCCTTGTGCTGCCTCAGTTGAATCTCCTTTTGGAGAAGACCTCAATAAGATTGTAGCTGATCTGGCTACTGCTAAAACAGCTTGCCTACCTAGTATGACTCCTACCACGCAGAAGGCTAAAAGTACTTTTCTTGGCCCTTTCATCCTCCAGGTAAAGCGTACCCAAGGTCAGGCATACCCAAAGCAAGCTCATGTTTCCAGACCTGCCAAGCCCAGACTGAAGCAATCCTGGGCTGCCCATCAGCCTGCTTCCAAAACGGACAAGCCTGCCGCATGACGGTGCAGGCCTCCCTCTGGGGGATCCCAGGGTGGGGGGCCCGACTTCTAGGTTTGGCAAAGAAAGGTATAATTCTAAGCTAGAGAATTCTGTTTGGAGCTCACCTTGTACTTTGTGAAGAAATAATCAGCATTGTGGCTGAGCAGATACATGTAGTGTGTGGCTGCAAACTGCATGGATCTGCTGCGTTGTAATGCTGATTCTTTTTTTTTTCAAAGTACCAATAGCTTCATATAATGTTCACAATTTTTATGCAGGATCAAATAGCTCAATAGGTAGGGTGTTTGATTAGAATTCAACATGTTATAGGTTTGAATCCTGGGTATGGTAGTTTGAGATGTGTTATTTAATAAAGTATGTTGTTCTGACTGCCGGCATCCTATCACCTGGGATATCATACTAAATAAATGGAGTTGATCAAATTTTTTTTTTTTTTTTTAACTAGGCACAATTTCCAGATACTTCTCTTTATAACTGAGATTGCCCCCTGGAACTTCACATCAGTTGACAACTATGCATGAGTGGGCAGTGCTTGCCCTGGATCTGCCCACCCATTTATGTGCCGTCATAAAATAAAGCATGACTAACAGTTATCCTGGGCGTACACTACACAATTATCTGTCAGGCTATCTATCCAGTCTGGATGGATGGAATGAAAATCTGGTAATGTATAGGAGCAAATGTCAATTACCATTTGCTCCCAAACACTAGAAAAGTGGTCAAAAATGGTCATTACACAAATTGGTTAAACCCAAAATTTAACCAATTTGTTTAGGGGACCATTTTTGTCCATTTTTTTGTGTTTGAGAGTAAATCGTTGATGGTCATTTGCTCACATAGATAACCGGATTTCTATTCCAACCAGCCAGTGTTGGAGAGATGGTCTGCCAGATTACTTAATGCATACCAGAACCATAACTAGACTTTTTGGTGCCCTGTGACAGAGAATTATATGCCCACCCCCCCATTTTTGCAATATGGACAAAAGGTGCATGCCTTGTGGGGAAGGGGCATAACAAGATTGGTCTCAGAGAAAGCACATGAGATATGAAGATATATCTAGTATACTTGACACTCAATGGTTTGTGGTATTGCCGGGGTGCCCTCCTTAAATGCATATACAGTCACACATGGCATGTTTGTGTAAATGGCATATCAGCAGTCAGCACTAACTGGTGACATGCCATTTGTACAAGTAAGCCATGTGTGACTAATATATAAACATACTTTATTAAATAACACCTCAAACTATCATACCCAGGATTCAAACCTATAACCTGTTAAATTCTAATCAAACACCCTACCCATTGAGCTACTTGATCCTGCATCTATTCTAACCTCCAAAAACAGATTCAGTTGCATTTTCCAGCGTGTTTTGTTTGCGCCTTTGCAAATGTCTTACATCGACAAACTTATTTAGTACTATTTTGCAAATAGGGTTACATTGTCGCAACATTGTGTTCCCTAATTGCTTGATTTTTTAAATGCAAAAATTGATAAAGACACCTGATAATTGCTCTGTGGAGTCTTCTTTTGTGTCTACTTCTTATCTACATTTAATTCCCTACCTATAATCAAGGCATTTTTAAATGCTGGGCGCTGCCAGGACGTGAGGCCTACCTAGTCTTTAGATCTGAATTTGAATGTACTTGTGAACTAACTTAATTTCCTACTTCTAAATTCATTCCTAAATTCACTACTTACATTAATCCTGTAGTTGGGCATTTTGAGCCTTCAATTGTGGGCATTGTTTTGTGTCCAGACCAGCAGCTGGTGGTGTGCATTTGCTGGAAAGGCATCGAAGACCTCCGATATGCTGCATCTCCTGATGTGTGTCTGCCTCAAGTGGCTGTCAGCAAATGCATGCTAGACACCCCATTCCAAGCTGATTGTGACATCACGGAACATGCATCATAGAACAGGCATGCTAGAACATGGGTCTTCAACCTGCGACCCTCCAGCTGCTGTGGAACTACATATCCCAGCATGCCCTGCCTCAGTTTTAGCATACCTTAATAGCAAAACTGTGGCAGGGCATGCTGGGATGTGTAGTTTCACAGCAGCTGGAGGGCCACAGGATGAAGACCCATGTGCTAGAACCAAACCGCAGGTACATTGAATGCTAGCAAGCTGAATGTTTAAATCCTTTTTGTTCCGCAGCATTCCAATGCGGAAGATTCCATGGAACTAAAGATTATTCCATTGAGAAGGACATGCTGCCTGGATGACTGCACTGTGCAAATTAAATCACGGAGCCAGTTGGCTTGTGGGTGGCTCTGGTGACTGGGTGGTTGGGTGGGCGGTGTGTCGGAGGTGGAGCACATGCAAATGAATGTGTATCATCCAGCTAGTGAGAGAGAAAACTCATGCAGGAGTGTGCCTGCTTGTCAGTGAGTTATGCACCTTGCCAGACGTCAAATCTACATGGAGCAACTGGAGGGGACAAGAGCAGGTTTGGAAAATATAGACAGAAGAGCATATATGCTGGCGCATTCTCCATGATTGTGTCAGCTTATGTTTTGGTGCACTGCACTTTCCTCCACTAAGTTTTAGCCATTTTGTTTAAACGCAAGTGTAGTTGCTTCTCGCTCTTTTGGCTGTGATATTGTATCGTGGTTGAAGAGTCTGCTGGAGGGATTGTTTTCTTCATCGGCGAGAGACTGAAGATATTCCAGGATGGAAGGCTTGGGAACACTATCCGTTTTTCAGTTGTGGAAGAGTTGAAAGACCGGATTGGACTACATTCTATAGTAAAGGGTATCTTTGTATTTATTAATCCTCCCTTTATATGTGTCTGTCTTTCAATAAAGCTTTGGGCTTGTGATTCCGTCACCCTCTTACACTCCACACCCATAGCCTTATTAACTATTGTATTGTTTAAATGTATAGTGCAGTTCATGATTTATAGTGTAGGCTGGCCTATGCTATAGTTCTTGAACTGTACTATACCGACAGCATTTGTATTGTGTTTTGGCTGTGCTGCAACACAGTACTTATGTGTGTAATGTTTATGTATGTTTTTTTGCTTCTTTATGTCAATAAAGACTGCTTTTTCAATCCAATATCTGAAAACAATCAATGTTTATCTTTGATGGCAATAGAAGTGGTATGATATTTGCTGCTTTTGAAAGGCAATATCTGATATGTCCCCTATCTGGGAACCATATATTAAATGGCTTTTCAGAAAAGGGAGATGGGAGAAGAGCTTTCAGTACTTGTAGGACCGATGCACATTTCCTATTCTAGCCTCCAAAAACAGATTCAGTTGCATTTTCCAGCGTGTTTTGGATGCGCCTTTGCAAATGTCTTACATCGACAAACTTATTTAGTACTATTTTGCAAATAGGGTTACATTGTTGCAACATTGTGTTCCCTAATTGCTTGATTTTTTAAATGCAACAATTGATAAAAACACCTGATAACTGCTCTGCGGAGTCTTATTTTGTGTCTACTTCTTATCTACATTTAATTCCGTACCTCTAATCAAGGCATTTTTAAATGCTGGCGGCTGCCAGGACGTGAGGCCTACCTAGACTTTAGATCTGAATTTGAATGTACTTGTGAACTAACTTAATTTCCTACTTCTAAATTCATTCCTAAATTCACTACTTACATGAATCCTGTAGTTGGGCATTTTGGGACTTCGATTGTGGGCATTGTTTTGTGTCCAGACCAGCAGCAGGTGGTGTGCATTTGCTGGAAAGGCATCGAAGACCTCCGATATGCTGCATCTCCTGATGTGTGTCTCCCTCAAGTGGCTGTCAGCAAATGCCTGCTAGACACCCCATTCCAAGCTGATTGTGACATCACGGAACATGCATCATAGAACAGGCATGCTAAAACATGGGTCTTCAACCTGCGACCCTCCAGCTGCTGTGGAACTACACATCCCAGCATGCCCTGCCTCAGTTTTAGCATACCTTAATAGCAAAACTGTGGCAGGGCATGCTGGGATGTGTAGTTTCACAGCAGCTGGAGGGCCACAGGATGAAGACCCATGTGCTAGAGCCAAGCCGCAGGTACATTGAATGCTAGCAAGCTGAATATTTAAATCCTTTTTGTTCCGCAGCATTCCAATGCGGAAGATTCCATGGAACCAGAGATCCTTCCATTGAGAAGGACATGCTGCCTGGATGACTACACTGTGCAAATTAAATCACGGAGCCAGTTGGTTTGTGGGTGGCTCTGGTGACTGGGTGGTTGGGTGGGTGGTGTGTCGGAGGTGGAGCACATGCAAATGATTGTGTATCATCCAGCTAGTGAGAGTGAAAACTCATGCAGGAGTGTGCCTGCTTGTCAGTGGGTTATGCACCTTGCCAGACGTTAAATCTACATAGAGCAGCTGGAGGGGACAAGAGCAGGTTTGCAAAATATAGATAGAAGAGCATATATGCTGGCGCATTCTCCATGATTGTGTCAGCTTATGTTTTGGTGCACTGCACTTTCCTCCACTAAGTTTTAGCCATTTTTGTTAAGCTCAAGTGTAGTTGCTTCTCGGCCTTTTGGCTGTGATCTTGTATTGTGGTTGAAGGGTCTGCTGGAGGGAGGGATTGTTTTCTTCATTGGCGAAAGACCAAAGATATTCCAGGATGGAAGGCTTGGGAACACTATCCGTTTTTCAATTGTGGAAGAGTTGAAAGACCGGATTGGATTACATTCTATAGTAAAGGATGTCTTTCTATTTATTAATCCTCCCCTTATATGTGTCAGTCTTTCAATAAAGCTTCGGGCTTGTGATTCCCTCACCCTCTTACACTCCACACCCATAGCCTTATTAACTGTTGTATTATTGTACAGTTTAAATGTATAGTGCAGTTCATGATTTATAGTGTAGGCTGGCCTGTGCTGTAGTTCTTGAACTGTACTATACCGTCAGCATTTCTATTGTGTTTTGGCTGTGCCGCAACGCGGTACTTATGTGTGTAATGTTTATGTATGTTTTTTTGCTTCTTTATGTGCATCGGTCCTACAAGTACTGAAAGCTCTTCTCCCATCTCCCTTTTCTGAAAAGCCATTTAATATATGGTTCCCAGATAGGGGACATATCAGATATTGGATTTCAAAAGCATCAAATATCATACCACTTTTATTGCCATCAAAGATAAACATTGATTGTTTTCAGATATTGGCTTGAAAAAGCAGTCTTTATTGACATAAAAAAAAACATACATAAACATTGCACACATAAATACAGTGTTGCAGCACAGCCAAAACACAATACAAATGCTGACGGTATAGTACAGTTCAAGAACTACAGCACAGGCCAGTCTACACTATAAATCATGAACTGCACTATACATTTAAACTATACAATAATACAACAGTTAATAAGGCTATGGGTGTGGAGTGTAAGAGGGTGAGGGATTCACAAAATCAAAGCTTTATTGTAACACAGACACATATAAGGGGAGGGTCAATAAATAGAAAGATATCCTTTACTATAGAATGTAGTCCAATCCGACCTCTGTGCTCTTCCACAACTGAAAAACAGATAGTGTTCCCAAGCCTTCCATCCTGGAATATCTTTGGTCTTTCGCCAATGAAGAAAACAATCCCTCCCTCCAGCAGACCCTTCAACCACGATACAAGATCACAGCCAAAAGGCCGAGAAGCAACTACACTTGAGCTTAACAAAAATGGCTAAAACTTAGTGGAGGAAAGTGCAGTGCACCAAAACATAAGCTGACACAATCATGGAGAATGCGCCAGCATATATGCTCTTCTATCTATATTTTGCAAACCTGCTCTTGTCCCCTCCAGCTGCTCTATGTAGATTTAACGTCTGGCAAGGTGCATAACCCACTGACAAGCAGGCACACTCCTGCATGAGTTTTCTCTCTCACTAGCTAGATGATACACAATCATTTGCATGCGCTCCACTTCCGACACACCACCCACCCAACCACCCAGTCACCAGAGCCACCCACAAGCCAACTGGCTCCGTGATTTAATTTGCACAGTGTAGTCATCCAGGCAGCATGTCCTTCTCAATGGAAGGATCTCTGGTTCCATGGAATCTTCCGCATTGGAATGCTGCGGAACAAAAAGGATTTAAATATTCAGCTTGCTAGCATTCAATGTACCTGCGGCTTGGCTCTAGCACATGGGTCTTCATCCTGTGGCCCTCCAGCTGCTGTGAAACTACACATCCCAGCATGCCCTGCCACAGTTTTGCTATTAAGGTATGCTAAAACTGAGGCAGGGCATGCTGGGATGTGTAGTTCCACAGCAGCTGGAGGGTCGCAGGTTGAAGACCCATGTTTTAGCATGCCTGTTCTATGATGCATGTTCCATGATGTCACAATCAGCTTGGAATGGGGTGTCTAGCAGGCATTTGCTGACAGCCACTTGAGGGAGACACACATCAGGAGATGCAGCATATCGGAGGTCTTCGATGCCTTTCCAGCAAATGCACACCACCTGCTGCTGGTCTGGACACAAAACAATGCCCACAATCGAAGTCCCAAAATGCCCAACTACAGGATTCATGTAAGTAGTGAATTTAGGAATGAATTTAGAAGTAGGAAATTAAGTTAGTTCACAAGTACATTCAAATTCAGATCTAAAGACTAAACACAAAACACAAAATAAGACTCCACAGAGCAATTATCAGGTGTCTTTATCAATTGTTGCATTTAAAAAATCAAGCAATTAGGGAACACAATGTTGCGACAATGTAACCCTATTTGCAAAATAGTACTAAATAAGTTTGTCGATGTAAGACATTTGCAAAGGCGCAAACAAAACACGCTGGAAAATGCAACTGAATCTGTTTTTGGAGGTTAGAAAAGATGCAGGATCAAGTAGCTCAATGGGTAGGGTGTTTGATTAGAATTCAACAGGTTATAGGTTTGAATCATGGGTATGATAGTTTGAGGTGTTATTTAATAAAGCATGTTTATATATTAGTCACACATGGCTTACTTGTACAAATGGCATGTCACCAGTTAGTGCTGACTGCTGATATGCCATTTGCACAAACATGCCATGTGTGACTGTATATGCATTTAAGGAGGGCACCCCGGCAATACCACAAACCATTGAGTGTCAAGTATACTAGATATATCTTCATATCTCATGTGCTTTCTCTGAGACCAATCTTGTTATGCCCCTTCCCCACAAGGCATGTACCTTTTGTCCATATTGCAAAAATGGGGAGGGGGGGGGGGCATATAATTCTCTGTCACAGGGCACCAAAAAGTCTAGTTATGGCTCTGGTATGCATTATGTAATCTGGCAGACCATCTCTCCTTTACTTGACAGAGATGTGCCTGAGCAGCGGCCCTCCCCAGCCCTATCCCAAATCATACTTATTTTGCATAGGAGATACCATGGTCATGAAGATTGTTCTCCCAGGGTGAGGTTCATTCATTGCATTCTGGGTATGCTGACCCCTGTGATTTCCCCAAATGTGGGAAACTCGACTGCATTATTTGTGGTAGTGGGGGACTGTGTTTGTGCTTTCCTCTGGTCAGCTCTGGTAAAAGTCAGATTTCTTTGTCTCAGATCTTCCTCTAGCCTTGTTCTTCTTTCGAGAGTTCCCTTGTGCTGCCTCAGTTGGATCTCTTTCACTTGACAGGGGGGTGCCCGAGCAGCGACCCTCCCCAGCTCTAGCCCAACTCCTACTTACCTGCCAGGTGAGATACTATGATCATGAAGGTGCTTCTCCCAGGGCAAGGCTCACCCATTGCACTCTGGGTGTGCTGCTCCTGCGATTTCCCCAAATGTGGGAAACTTGACTGCATAATTTGTGTTTCCCCTGGTCGGTTCTCGTATAATTCAGATCTCTTTGTCTCAGGTCTCTCTCCAGCCTAGTTTGCTGTCTGTTTCCACTTCTCTTTTCTTGAGCCGCTCCCTTCTATGCCCTTGCGCACTATCCTTACTTCTCCCGTCTGCTTACTTTGTGCCTTCCAATGCACAATGCAAACTACAGGTAGTGCTGCAGGGCCCACACCCTTTTACTTGCCTTACAGAGCAGCTCTGGAGCTGTTACAGAGCCCAGCTACTGCAAGAAATCAGCTTGAATGCTTCAGGGGCTGAGGCATAGCCAACATGAGCCCCACACCGAAGGAGGGTGGAGGTGTTTAATGCGGACTAGGGCTCATCCAAGCGCCGCAAAAGGCCGCCATGCCCTGCACGCCCCTTTTCTCTTTTCACATGCAGACGAGGGTTGAAGCCAACTTTGACCCACTGCTTGGATGACATCACCATATGCAAATCCATCTGCTGCAGGCCTTCCCCCAGGAATGCTTGCACTAGTTGTTGCATTTGGTTTGTTGTTTGGGGGTGCTTCAGTATTAGGCAGCCTTCTGCCCTCCCATGTTCATCTGAAAATATGTGTTCTCCCTGCAGTTGTTGTCCCCAGATGAGAGTTCCCTTGTGCTGCCTCAGTTGAATCTCCTTTACTTGACAGAGATGTGCCTGAGCAGCGGCCCTCCCCAGCCCTATCCCAAATCATACTTATTTTGCATAGGCGATACCATGGTCATGAAGATTGTTTTCCCAGGGTGAGGTTCATTCATTGCATTGGGTATGCTGACCCCTGTGATTTCCCCAAATGTGGGAAACTCGACTGCATTATTTGTGGTAGTGGGGGACTGTGTTTGTGCTTTCCTCTGGTCAGCTCTGGTAAAAGTCAGATTTCTTTGTCTCGAATCTTCCTCTAGCCTTGTTCTTCTTTCGAGAGTTCCCTTGTGCTGCCTCAGTTGGATCTCCTTCACTTGACAGGGGGGTACCCGAGCAGCGACCCTCCCCAGCTCTAGCCCAAATCCTACTTACCTGCCAGGTGAGATACTATGATCATGAAGGTGCTTCTCCCAGGGCAAGGCTCACCCATTGCACTCTGGGTGTGCTGCTCCTGCGATTTCCCCAAATGTGGGAAACTTGACTGCATAATTTGAGTTTCCCCTGGTCGGCTCTCGTATAATTCAGATCTCTTTGTCTCAGGTCTCTCTCCAGCCTAGTTTTCTGTCTGTTTCCACTTCTCTTTTCTTGAGCTGCTCCCTTCTATGCCATTGGGCACTATCCTGACTTCTCCCGTCTGCTTACTTTGTGCCTTCCAATGCACAATGCAAACTACAGGTAGTGCTGCAGGGCCCACACCCTTTTACTTGCCGTACAGAGCAGCTCTAGAGCTGTTACAGTGCCCAGCTGCTGCAAGAAATCAGCTTGTATGCTTCAGGGCCTGGGGCATAGCCAACATGAGCCCCACACCGAAGGAGGGTGGAGGTGTTTAATGCGAACTAGGGGTCATCCAAGCGCCGCAAAAGGCCGCCATGCCCTGCACGCCCCTTTTCTCTTTTCATATGCAGTTGAGGGTTGAAGCCAACTTTGACCCACTGCTTGGATGACATCACCATATGCAAATCCATCTGCTGCAGGCCTTCCCCCAGGAATGCTTGCACTAGTTGTTGCATTTGGTTTGTTGTTTGGGGGTGCTTCAGTATTAGGCAGCCTTCTGCCCTCCCATGTTCATCTGAAAATATGTGTTCTCCCTGCAGTTGTTGTCCCCAGATGAGAGTTCCCTCGTGCTGCCTCAGTTGAATCTCCTTTACTTGACAGAGATGTGCCTGAGCAGCGGCCCTCCCCAGCCCTATCCCAAATCATACTTATTTTGCATAGGAGATACCATGGTCATGAAGATTGTTCTCCCAGGGTGAGGTTCATTCATTGCATTCTGGGTATGCTGTGTCACGATCCGGGTATCTGGACGCCATTTCTTACCCATCAGATGCCTCCTAAGGCTGGCTCAGCGCTCCAGGACCGGATCCCATCTGTTATCCTGATGTGTACATTCCTGTATCCTCTCCTGTCACTCTGGGACGCTGTCACAGTAAACGCCATATTACACCTGGCATGGCGTCTCCCGCGGCCTCCGCCGCCGTCCCTGAACTTCTGCATGCAGAGTGTCTGAGTGGCAATTACGTCAGCCGCGGCCTCCGCTGTGTCCGCGTGGTTGGATGTGCATCTGTCAGCCTGGCGCCTCCTGTCTCCGGTGGCCGGCGCCGCCATTACTGTTTTCATTACCACATGGATTACAAACCAAACTTCCCTCCAAGTGTCTGCATGGGCGCAGCCATCTTGGATTCTGTCAGCTGATCATTTCCACCAATCTGTTCTCAGTATTGATAATCTGCATAATTGCCTAGCCAATCCCTTCCTTGCTGCAGGTATAAATACACTGTGCCTGAGCAAGGAAGGCGTCAGTGCTTTGGTTGTCAAACCTAGTTCCTGTTTGTCTCTCTCCTGTGATTGTCTTCCAGGTTCCAGCTCCTGTCTCAAGACTTCCACCATAGAGATCCGCACCAGCATTCCACCTGCGGTGTAGCCTGACTCTCCAATCCATTGTGGATTCATCTGTTTCCAGCTACAACATTACCTGCTTCCAGCTCAGCTTCCAGCAGAGTACAGCTTCCCTTAAAGGGCCGGTGTCCTTTCTACACTTTACCACTCTCCACCGGTATTATTATTTCTCCGCTCTCAAGTTCTACATTTCAGTTCATATTTCATCGCTCCCAAGTTCATTTATTATTTAACTGGTTCCAGCCAGTATCCACTCCGTGCTAACAACAGTCTGGTTCCAGCCAGTATCCACAGCAGCTGTTTTATCTTCAGCAACCCAGCTTTTCCTGGAACACCAGCTGGCACAATCCTGGGTTATCTCCATTGCTACAGTCGGGCCTGGTAAGGACTTTCCATCTAGAAGATCATAAGAACTATCTCACACTACCAGTGCCCTGTGGCTCCTGCCATCCTGTAGTACCCAGGAACTGTATTTATTCTTTGCTGACTTTTACGTTTTCTTTTACTGCTGCTGTGTTGCGGAGTTGTCATAATAAACATCATTGACTTTTATCCAAGTTGTCGTGGTCACGCCTTCGGGCAGTTATTATTCATGTTACTTACATGTCCAGGGGTCTGATACAACCTCCCAGGTTCCGGTACATCTCAGCCCCTACAACTGAGGCTGCCTCCCATCAGCTCAGGCCCTCAGTTGTGACAGTAAGCACTGACCTAATGAATCCAGCCGGAGACCAGGATCAAGCGGCCAGGCCGATGCAAGAACTGGCAGCCCGACTAGAACATCAGGAGGCTGCACAGGGCCACATCATCCGCTGTCTCCAGGATCTCTCTACTCGGCTGGATGGGATTCAGACAACTCTCCGTGGATCAGGCGCGTCTGGTGCGTCAACCACAGTGACTCCAGCTATAACCCCACCCACCTTACCAATTTCTGCTCCACGTCTTCATCTTCCAACGCCAGCAAAATTTGACGGATCTCCAAGATTCTGCAGGGGATTTCTCAACCAGTGTGAGATTCAGTTTGAGCTACAACCTGGCAATTTTCCCAGTGACCGTACAAAAATTGCCTACATTATTTCTCTTCTCAGTGGCTCAGCCCTTGATTGGGCATCACCGTTATGGGAGAGGTCCGACACCCTGCTATCTTCCTACACTGCCTTCGTGTCAACATTCAGGCGCATCTTCGACGAGCCAGGCCGGGTAACCTCAGCTTCATCCGAGATTCTCCGTTTACGCCAGGGGTCACGTACTGTAGGACAATATCTGATACAGTTCCAGATCCTGGCATCTGAACTGGCATGGAACGACGAGGCCCTGTATGCTGCATTCTGGCATGGCTTATCTGAGCGTATTAAAGATGAGTTAGCTACCAGAGACTTACCTTCTAAGTTAGATGAGCTAATCTCACTCTGCACGAAAGTTGATTTACGTTTCAGAGAGAGAGCAACTGAGCGTGGAAGATCATCTGCTCCAAAATCTTCTGCTCCTCCTCCTCGTCAACTGTCACCATCTAAAGATGAGCCCATGCAACTTGGCCGTTCCCGTTTAACTCCTGCTGAGCGCCGAAGACGTCTCTCCGAGTTTCTCTGTCTCTATTGTGCAGCTCCGTCTCACACCATTAATGCCTGTCCCAAACGTCCGGGAAACTCCAAATCCTAGCTCGCCAAGGAGAGGGCCGGCTAGGAGTAATGATCTCCTCTCCATCTCCTCAAGATTGTAATCTCCCAGTCTCGCTTCAAGTTGCTCAACGTTATCGGAACGTCATTGCTTGATTGGACGACTACGCAAATCCTGGCATGGGATTCCTCCTGTGCTGAGACATGTTTGTTTAAAGTATTGCCTCTCTGTTCTTCCTCCCCCAGGTCGTCTGATGTTCCACCTCCTCCATATCAAGATTTCACGGATGTGTTCAGTAAAGCTTCTGCTGATATCCTTCCTCCTCATAGAGAATGGGACTGTCCGATTGATCTCGTTCCAGGGAAGGTTCCACCTCGAGGCCGAACTTATCCGTTGTCTCTGCCTGAGACGCATTCTATGGAGGAATATATTAAAGAGAACCTAGCAAAGGGGTTCATTCGACCTTCTTCTTCTCCAGCCGGCGCAGGCTTCTTTTTTGTAAAAAAGAAAGATGGTGGTCTGCGGCCGTGCATCGACTACAGAGGTTTGAACGACATTACCATCAAGAACCGTTATCCTTTACCCCTGATAACTGAGCTCTTTGACAGAGTTAGCGGAGCTACCATCTTTACAAAGCTGGACTTGCGAGGTGCATACAATCTCATCCGGATCCGTGAGGGTGACGAGTGGAAGACCGCCTTTAACACCCGTGACGGACATTATGAGTACCTCGTCATGCCCTTCGGATTGAGCAATGCTCCAGCTGTCTTCCAGCATTTTGTCAATGAGATCTTCAGAGACATTCTATACCGTCATGTCGTGGTCTATCTAGACGATATCCTCATTTTTGCCAACGATTTAGAGGAACATCGTTTTTGGGTTAAAGAGGTTCTGTCCCGTCTCCGTGTCAATCATCTCTATTGTAAATTAGAAAAATGCGTCTTTGAAGTCAAGTCCATTCCGTTTCTAGGGTACATTGTGTCCGGTTCCGGACTAGAGATGGATCCTGAGAAACTACAAGCAATCCAAAATTGGCCGGTACCCTTAACCCTCAAAGGGGTCCAGAGGTTCTTAGGGTTCGCCAACTATTACCGAAAGTTTATACGAGACTTTTCCACCATTGTGGTGCCTATTACTGCTTTCACTAAGAAGGGTGCTAACCCGTCCAAGTGGTCTGAAGAAGCCATGCAAGCATTTCATCTTTTAAAACAAAGGTTCATCTCTGCGCCTGTTCTGAAACAGCCTGACATCGACTCTCCTTTCATCTTAGAGGTGGATGCCTCCTCCGTTGGAGTAGGAGCGGTGTTATCTCAGAGGGCTAAAGATGGCCATTTACACCCTTGCAGTTTCTTCTCCCGGAAGTTCTCCCCAGCTGAGCGCAACTATGCCATTGGCGACCAGGAGTTGCTAGCCATCAAGCTCGCTCTAGAAGAGTGGAGGTATCTGTTGGAGGGAGCTTCTCATTCAATCACCATACTTACAGACCACAAGAACCTTTTATACCTGAAGGGCGCACAATGTCTCAACCCTCGTCAGGCCAGATGGGCACTTTTCTTTTCCAGGTTCGACTTTAAACTCCAGTTCTGTCCGGGCTCTCAGAATCGCAAGGCCGATGCCCTTTCCCGCTCATGGGAGCAAGAAAATGAGTCAGAGTCTTCAGACAAGCATCCTATTATAAATCCATTGGCATTCTCCACGGTAGGGATGGACTCTACGCCCCCATCAGGGAAAAGTTTTGTGAAGCCGATGCTAAGGAAGAAGCTCATGCATTGGGCCCATGCTTCCCGTTTTGCCGGACATACAGGTATCCAAAAAACCCTGGAGTTTATCTCTAGGTCCTATTGGTGGCCAACTCTGAAAAAGGACGTCTTGGAGTTTATTGCATCTTGCTCAAAGTGTGCCCAACATAAAGTATCCCGCCAGTCGCCTGCGGGGCAACTGGTTCCACTATCCGTTCCCCGTCGACCATGGACCCACTTGTCGATGGATTTCATTACAGACTTACCCATGTGCAACAAGTTCAATACCATCTGGGTGGTAGTTGACCGGTTCACCAAGATGGCACACTTCATTCCTCTCACCGGTCTTCCGTCAGCTTCCAAGTTGGTTCAAGTATTCATACAAGAGATCTTCCGACTCCACGGTCTTCCTGAAGAAATTATCTCAGATCGAGGAGTTCAATTCACAGCCAAATTCTGGCGAAGTTTATGTCAAGTCCTCCAAGTCAAGCTAAAGTTTTCCACGGCTTACCATCCTCAGACCAATGGTCAAACCGAGAGGGTGAATCAGGACTTGGAGGCCTTCCTCCGCATCTATGTGTCCTCCTTTCAAGATTGAACAAGTCATCAATCCTGTTGCTTACAGACTCCAGTTGCCTCCCTTCTTAAAAATACCCAGGACATTCCATGTTTCCCTGTTGAAACCGCTGATCTTGAATCGGTTTCATTCCTCACTTCCTCCAACTCCGAAAGTCCAAACTCAACGAGGCGTTGAGTATGAAGTGGCCAAGATCCTGGACTCACGTCACCGTTACGGTCAACTACAATATCTTATTGACTGGAAGGGTTATGGTCCTGAGGAACGTTCATGGACCAATGCTTCTGATGTCCATGCTCCTGCCTTGGTCCGGAGATTCCATTCCAAGTTTCCTCAAAAGCCAAAGAAGTGTCCTGGGGCCACTCCTAAAGGGGGGGGTGCTGTCACGATCCGGGTATCTGGACGCCATTTCTTACCCATCAGATGCCTCCTAAGGCTGGCTCAGCGCTCCAGGACCGGATCCCATCTGTTATCCTGATGTGTACATTCCTGTATCCTCTCCTGTCACTCTGGGACGCTGTCACAGTAAACGCCATATTACACCTGGCATGGCGTCTCCCGCGGCCTCCGCCGCCGTCCCTGAACTTCTGCATGCAGAGTGTCTGAGTGGCGATTACGTCAGCCGCGGCCTCCGCTGTGTCCGCGTGGTTGGATGTGCATCTGTCAGCCTGGCGCCTCCTGTCTCCGGTGGCCGGCGCCGCCATTACTGTTTTCATTACCACATGGATTACAAACCAAACTTCCCTCCAAGTGTCTGCATGGGCGCAGCCATCTTGGATTCTGTCAGCTGATCATTTCCACCAATCTGTTCTCAGTATTGATAATCTGCATAATTGCCTAGCCAATCCCTTCCTTGCTGCAGGTATAAATACACTGTGCCTGAGAAAGGAAGGCGTCAGTGCTTTGGTTGTCAAACCTAGTTCCTGTTTGTCTCTCTCCTGTGATTGTCTTCCAGGTTCCAGCTCCTGTCTCAAGACTTCCACCATAGAGATCCGCACCAGCATTCCACCTGCGGTGTAGCCTGACTCTCCAATCCATTGTGGATTCATCTGTTTCCAGCTACAACATTACCTGCTTCCAGCTCAGCTTCCAGCAGAGTACAGCTTCCCTTAAAGGGCCGGTGTCCTTTCTACACTTTACCACTCTCCACCGGTATTATTATTTCTCCGCTCTCAAGTTCTACATTTCAGTTCATATTTCATCGCTCCCAAGTTCATTTATTATTTAACTGGTTCCAGCCAGTATCCACTCCGTGCTAACAACAGTCTGGTTCCAGCCAGTATCCACAGCAGCTGTTTTATCTTCAGCAACCCAGCTTTTCCTGGAACACCAGCTGGCACAATCCTGGGTTATCTCCATTGCTACAGTCGGGCCTGGTAAGGACTTTCCATCTAGAAGATCATAAGAACTATCTCACACTACCAGTGCCCTGTGGCTCCTGCCATCCTGTAGTACCCAGGAACTGTATTTATTCTTTGCTGACTTTTACGTTTTCTTTTACTGCTGCTGTGTTGCGGAGTTGTCATAATAAACATCATTGACTTTTATCCAAGTTGTCGTGGTCACGCCTTCGGGCAGTTATTATTCATGTTACTTACATGTCCAGGGGTCTGATACAACCTCCCAGGTTCCGGTACATCTCAGCCCCTACAACTGAGGCTGCCTCCCATCAGCTCAGGCCCTCAGTTGTGACAGTAAGCACTGACCTAATGAATCCAGCCGGAGACCAGGATCAAGCGGCCAGGCCGATGCAAGAACTGGCAGCCCGACTAGAACATCAGGAGGCTGCACAGGGCCACATCATCCGCTGTCTCCAGGATCTCTCTACTCGGCTGGATGGGATTCAGACAACTCTCCGTGGATCAGGCGCGTCTGGTGCGTCAACCACAGTGACTCCAGCTATAACCCCACCCACCTTACCAATTTCTGCTCCACGTCTTCATCTTCCAACGCCAGCAAAATTTGACGGATCTCCAAGATTCTGCAGGGGATTTCTCAACCAGTGTGAGATTCAGTTTGAGCTACAACCTGGCAATTTTCCCAGTGACCGTACAAAAATTGCCTACATTATTTCTCTTCTCAGTGGCTCAGCCCTTGATTGGGCATCACCGTTATGGGAGAGGTCCGACACCCTGCTATCTTCCTACACTGCCTTCGTGTCAACATTCAGGCGCATCTTCGACGAGCCAGGCCGGGTAACCTCAGCTTCATCCGAGATTCTCCGTTTACGCCAGGGGTCACGTACTGTAGGACAATATCTGATACAGTTCCAGATCCTGGCATCTGAACTGGCATGGAACGACGAGGCCCTGTATGCTGCATTCTGGCATGGCTTATCTGAGCGTATTAAAGATGAGTTAGCTACCAGAGACTTACCTTCTAAGTTAGATGAGCTAATCTCACTCTGCACGAAAGTTGATTTACGTTTCAGAGAGAGAGCAACTGAGCGTGGAAGATCATCTGCTCCAAAATCTTCTGCTCCTCCTCCTCGTCAACTGTCACCATCTAAAGATGAGCCCATGCAACTTGGCCGTTCCCGTTTAACTCCTGCTGAGCGCCGAAGACGTCTCTCCGAGTTTCTCTGTCTCTATTGTGCAGCTCCGTCTCACACCATTAATGCCTGTCCCAAACGTCCGGGAAACTCCAAATCCTAGCTCGCCAAGGAGAGGGCCGGCTAGGAGTAATGATCTCCTCTCCATCTCCTCAAGATTGTAATCTCCCAGTCTCGCTTCAAGTTGCTCAACGTTATCGGAACGTCATTGCCCTCCTTGATTCCGGAGCAGCTGGGAACTTTATTACCGAAGCCTATGTTAAACGGTGGTCCCTACCCACCGAGAGACTTCCTTCGTCCATTTCTTTAACTGCCGTGGATGGCAGCAAAATTTTTGATGCAGTTATTTCTTTAAGGACTCTACCAGTTCGTCTGAGAGTGGGAGTTCTTCATTACGAACTTATTTCTTTTTTAGTGATTCCAAGAGCCACACATCCTGTGGTCCTGGGCCTTCCATGGCTCCGTCTTCACAATCCTACAATTGATTGGACGACTACGCAAATCCTGGCATGGGGTTCCTCCTGTGCTGAGACATGTTTGTTTAAAGTATTGCCTGTCTGTTCTTCCTCCCCCAGGTCGTCTGATGTTCCACCTCCTCCATATCAAGATTTCACGGATGTGTTCAGTAAAGCTTCTGCTGATATCCTTCCTCCTCATAGAGAATGGGACTGTCCGATTGATCTCGTTCCAGGGAAGGTTCCACCTCGAGGCCGAACTTATCCGTTGTCTCTGCCTGAGACGCATTCTATGGAGGAATATATTAAAGAGAACCTAGCAAAGGGGTTCATTCGACCTTCTTCTTCTCCAGCCGGCGCAGGCTTCTTTTTTGTAAAAAAGAAAGATGGTGGTCTGCGGCCGTGCATCGACTACAGAGGTTTGAACGACATTACCATCAAGAACCGTTATCCTTTACCCCTGATTACTGAGCTCTTTGACAGAGTTAGCGGAGCTACCATCTTTACAAAGCTGGACTTGCGAGGTGCATACAATCTCATCCGGATCCGTGAGGGTGACGAGTGGAAGACCGCCTTTAACACCCGTGACGGACATTATGAGTACCTCGTCATGCCCTTCGGATTGAGCAATGCTCCAGCTGTCTTCCAGCATTTTGTCAATGAGATCTTCAGAGACATTCTATACCGTCATGTCGTGGTCTATCTAGACGATATCCTCATTTTTGCCAACGATTTAGAGGAACATCGTTTTTGGGTTAAAGAGGTTCTGTCCCGTCTCCGTGTCAATCATCTCTATTGTAAATTAGAAAAATGCGTCTTTGAAGTCAAGTCCATTCCGTTTCTAGGGTACATTGTGTCCGGTTCCGGACTAGAGATGGATCCTGAGAAACTACAAGCAATCCAAAATTGGCCGGTACCCTTAACCCTCAAAGGGGTCCAGAGGTTCTTAGGGTTCGCCAACTATTACCGAAAGTTTATACGAGACTTTTCCACCATTGTGGTGCCTATTACTGTTTTCACTAAGAAGGGTGCTAACCCGTCCAAGTGGTCTGAAGAAGCCATGCAAGCAATTCATCTTTTAAAACAAAGGTTCATCTCTGCGCCTGTTCTGAAACAGCCTGACATCGACTCTCCTTTCATCTTAGAGGTGGATGCCTCCTCCGTTGGAGTAGGAGCGGTGTTATCTCAGAGGGCTAAAGATGGCCATTTACACCCTTGCAGTTTCTTCTCCCGGAAGTTCTCCCCAGCTGAGCGCAACTATGCCATTGGCGACCAGGAGTTGCTAGCCATCAAGCTCGCTCTAGAAGAGTGGAGGTATCTGTTGGAGGGAGCTTCTCATTCAATCACCATACTTACAGACCACAAGAACCTTTTATACCTGAAGGGCGCACAATGTCTCAACCCTCGTCAGGCCAGATGGGCACTTTTCTTTTCCAGGTTCGACTTTAAACTCCAGTTCTGTCCGGGCTCTCAGAATCGCAAGGCCGATGCCCTTTCCCGCTCATGGGAGCAAGAAAATGAGTCAGAGTCTTCAGACAAGCATCCTATTATAAATCCATTGGCATTCTCCACGGTTTGGATGGACTCTGCGCCCCCATCAGGGAAAAGTTTTGTGAAGCCGATGCTAAGGAAGAAGCTCATGCATTGGGCCCATGCTTCCCGTTTTGCCGGACATACAGGTATCCAAAAAACCCTGGAGTTTATATCTAGGTCCTATTGGTGGCCAACTCTGAAAAAGGACGTCTTGGAGTTTATTGCATCTTGCTCAAAGTGTGCCCAACATAAAGTATCCCGCCAGTCGCCTGCGGGGCAACTGGTTCCACTATCCGTTCCCCGTCGACCATGGACCCACTTGTCGATGGATTTCATTACAGACTTACCCATGTGCAACAAGTTCAATACCATCTGGGTGGTAGTTGACCGGTTCACCAAGATGGCACACTTCATTCCTCTCACCGGTCTTCCGTCAGCTTCCAAGTTGGTTCAAGTATTCATACAAGAGATCTTCCGACTCCACGGTCTTCCTGAAGAAATTATCTCAGATCGAGGAGTTCAATTCACAGCCAAATTCTGGCGAAGTTTATGTCAAGTCCTCCAAGTCAAGCTAAAGTTTTCCACGGCTTACCATCCTCAGACCAATGGTCAAACCGAGAGGGTGAATCAGGACTTGGAGGCCTTCCTCCGCATCTATGTGTCCTCCTTTCAAGATTGAACAAGTCATCAATCCTGTTGCTTACAGACTCCAGTTGCCTCCCTTCTTAAAAATACCCAGGACATTCCATGTTTCCCTGTTGAAACCGCTGATCTTGAATCGGTTTCATTCCTCACTTCCTCCAACTCCGAAAGTCCAAACTCAACGAGGCGTTGAGTATGAAGTGGCCAAGATCCTGGACTCACGTCACCGTTACGGTCAACTACAATATCTTATTGACTGGAAGGGTTATGGTCCTGAGGAACGTTCATGGACCAATGCTTCTGATGTCCATGCTCCTGCCTTGGTCCGGAGATTCCATTCCAAGTTTCCTCAAAAGCCAAAGAAGTGTCCTGGGGCCACTCCTAAAGGGGGGGGTGCTGTCACGATCCGGGTATCTGGACGCCATTTCTTACCCATCAGATGCCTCCTAAGGCTGGCTCAGCGCTCCAGGACCGGATCCCATCTGTTATCCTGATGTGTACATTCCTGTATCCTCTCCTGTCACTCTGGGACGCTGTCACAGTAAACGCCATATTACACCTGGCATGGCGTCTCCCGCGGCCTCCGCCGCCGTCCCTGAACTTCTGCATGCAGAGTGTCTGAGTGGCGATTACGTCAGCCGCGGCCTCCGCTGTGTCCGCGTGGTTGGATGTGCATCTGTCAGCCTGGCGCCTCCTGTCTCCGGTGGCCGGCGCCGCCATTACTGTTTTCATTACCACATGGATTACAAACCAAACTTCCCTCCAAGTGTCTGCATGGGCGCAGCCATCTTGGATTCTGTCAGCTGATCATTTCCACCAATCTGTTCTCAGTATTGATAATCTGCATAATTGCCTAGCCAATCCCTTCCTTGCTGCAGGTATAAATACACTGTGCCTGAGCAAGGAAGGCGTCAGTGCTTTGGTTGTCAAACCTAGTTCCTGTTTGTCTCTCTCCTGTGATTGTCTTCCAGGTTCCAGCTCCTGTCTCAAGACTTCCACCATAGAGATCCGCACCAGCATTCCACCTGCGGTGTAGCCTGACTCTCCAATCCATTGTGGATTCATCTGTTTCCAGCTACAACATTACCTGCTTCCAGCTCAGCTTCCAGCAGAGTACAGCTTCCCTTAAAGGGCCGGTGTCCTTTCTACACTTTACCACTCTCCACCGGTATTATTATTTCTCCGCTCTCAAGTTCTACATTTCAGTTCATATTTCATCGCTCCCAAGTTCATTTATTATTTAACTGGTTCCAGCCAGTATCCACTCCGTGCTAACAACAGTCTGGTTCCAGCCAGTATCCACAGCAGCTGTTTTATCTTCAGCAACCCAGCTTTTCCTGGAACACCAGCTGGCACAATCCTGGGTTATCTCCATTGCTACAGTCGGGCCTAGTAAGGACTTTCCATCTAGAAGATCATAAGAACTATCTCACACTACCAGTGCCCTGTGGCTCCTGCCATCCTGTAGTACCCAGGAACTGTATTTATTCTTTGCTGACTTTTACGTTTTCTTTTACTGCTGCTGTGTTGCGGAGTTGTCATAATAAACATCATTGACTTTTATCCAAGTTGTCGTGGTCACGCCTTCGGGCAGTTATTATTCTTGTTACTTACATGTCCAGGGGTCTGATACAACCTCCCAGGTTCCGGTACATCTCAGCCCCTACAACTGAGGCTGCCTCCCGTCAGCTCAGGCCCTCAGTTGTGACAGTAAGCACTGACCTAATGAATCCAGCCGGAGACCAGGATCAAGCGGCCAGGCCGATGCAAGAACTGGCAGCCCGACTAGAACATCAGGAGGCTGCACAGGGCCACATCATCCGCTGTCTCCAGGATCTCTCTACTCGGCTGGATGGGATTCTGACAACTCTCCGTGGATCAGGCGCGTCTGGTGCGTCAACCACAGTGACTCCAGCTATAACCCCACCCACCTTACCCATTTCTGCTCCACGTCTTCATCTTCCAACGCCAGCAAAATTTGACGGATCTCCAAGATTCTGCAGGGGATTTCTCAACCAGTGTGAGATTCAGTTTGAGCTACAACCTGGCAATTTTCCCAGTGACCGTACAAAAATTGCCTACATTATTTCTCTTCTCAGTGGCTCAGCCCTTGATTGGGCATCACCGTTATGGGAGAGGTCCGACACCCTGCTATCTTCCTACACTGCCTTCGTGTCAACATTCAGGCGCATCTTCGACGAGCCAGGCCGGGTAACCTCAGCTTCATCCGAGATTCTCCGTTTACGCCAGGGGTCACGTACTGTAGGACAATATCTGATATAGTTCCAGATCCTGGCATCCGAACTGGCATGGAACGACGAGGCCCTGTATGCTGCATTCTGGCATGGCTTATCTGAGCGTAATAAAGATGAGTTAGCTACCAGAGACTTACCTTCTAAGTTAGATGAGCTAATCTCACTCTGCACGAAAGTTGATTTACGTTTCAGAGAGAGAGCAACTGAGCGTGGAAGATCATCTGCTCCAAAATCTTCTGCTCCTCCTCCTCGTCAACTGTCACCATCTAAAGATGAGCCCATGCAACTTGGCCGTTCCCGTTTAACTCCTGCTGAGCGCCGAAGACGTCTCTCCGAGTTTCTCTGTCTCTATTGTGCAGCTCCGTCTCACACCATTAATGCCTGTCCCAAACGTCCGGGAAACTCCAAATCCTAGCTCGCCAAGGAGAGGGCCGGCTAGGAGTAATGATCTCCTCTCCATCTCCTCAAGATTGTAATCTCCCAGTCTCGCTTCAAGTTGCTCAACGTTATCGGAACGTCATTGCCCTCCTTGATTCCGGAGCAGCTGGGAACTTTATTACCGAAGCCTATGTTAAACGGTGGTCCCTACCCACCGAGAGACTTCCTTCGTCCATTTCTTTAACTGCCGTGGATGGCAGCAAAATTTTTGATGCAGTTATTTCTTTAAGGACTCTACCAGTTCGTCTGAGAGTGGGAGTTCTTCATTCCGAACTTATTTCTTTTTTAGTGATTCCAAGAGCCACACATCCTGTGGTCCTGGGCCTTCCATGGCTCCGTCTTCACAATCCTACAATTGATTGGACGACTACGCAAATCCTGGCATGGGGTTCCTCCTGTGCTGAGACATGTTTGTTTAAAGTATTGCCTGTCTGTTCTTCCTCCCCCAGGTCGTCTGATGTTCCACCTCCTCCATATCAAGATTTCACGGATGTGTTCAGTAAAGCTTCTGCTGATATCCTTCCTCCTCATAGAGAATGGGACTGTCCGATTGATCTCGTTCCAGGGAAGGTTCCACCTCGAGGCCGAACTTATCCGTTGTCTCTGCCTGAGACGCATTCTATGGAGGAATATATTAAAGAGAACCTAGCAAAGGGGTTCATTCGACCTTCTTCTTCTCCAGCCGGCGCAGGCTTCTTTTTTGTAAAAAAGAAAGATGGTGGTCTGCGGCCGTGCATCGACTACAGAGGTTTGAACGACATTACCATCAAGAACCGTTATCCTTTACCCCTGATTACTGAGCTCTTTGACAGAGTTAGCGGAGCTACCATCTTTACAAAGCTGGACTTGCGAGGTGCATACAATCTCATCCGGATCCGTGAGGGTGACGAGTGGAAGACCGCCTTTAACACCCGTGACGGACATTATGAGTACCTCGTCATGCCCTTCGGATTGAGCAATGCTCCAGCTGTCTTCCAGCATTTTGTCAATGAGATCTTCAGAGACATTCTATACCGTCATGTCGTGGTCTATCTAGACGATATCCTCATTTTTGCCAACGATTTAGAGGAACATCGTTTTTGGGTTAAAGAGGTTCTGTCCCGTCTCCGTGTCAATCATCTCTATTGTAAATTAGAAAAATGCGTCTTTGAAGTCAAGTCCATTCCGTTTCTAGGGTACATTGTGTCCGGTTCCGGACTAGAGATGGATCCTGAGAAACTACAAGCAATCCAAAATTGGCCGGTACCCTTAACCCTCAAAGGGGTCCAGAGGTTCTTAGGGTTCGCCAACTATTACCGAAAGTTTATACGAGACTTTTCCACCATTGTGGTGCCTATTACTGCTTTCACTAAGAAGGGTGCTAACCCGTCCAAGTGGTCTGAAGAAGCCATGCAAGCATTTCATCTTTTAAAACAAAGGTTCATCTCTGCGCCTGTTCTGAAACAGCCTGACATCGACTCTCCTTTCATCTTAGAGGTGGATGCCTCCTCCGTTGGAGTAGGAGCGGTGTTATCTCAGAGGGCTAAAGATGGCCATTTACACCCTTGCAGTTTCTTCTCCCGGAAGTTCTCCCCAGCTGAGCGCAACTATGCCATTGGCGACCAGGAGTTGCTAGCCATCAAGCTCGCTCTAGAAGAGTGGAGGTATCTGTTGGAGGGAGCTTCTCATTCAATCACCATACTTACAGACCACAAGAACCTTTTATACCTGAAGGGCGCACAATGTCTCAACCCTCGTCAGGCCAGATGGGCACTTTTCTTTTCCAGGTTCGACTTTAAACTCCAGTTCTGTCCGGGCTCTCAGAATCGCAAGGCCGATGCCCTTTCCCGCTCATGGGAGCAAGAAAATGAGTCAGAGTCTTCAGACAAGCATCCTATTATAAATCCATTGGCATTCTCCACGGTAGGGATGGACTCTACGCCCCCATCAGGGAAAAGTTTTGTGAAGCCGATGCTAAGGAAGAAGCTCATGCATTGGGCCCATGCTTCCCGTTTTGCCGGACATACAGGTATCCAAAAAACCCTGGAGTTTATCTCTAGGTCCTATTGGTGGCCAACTCTGAAAAAGGACGTCTTGGAGTTTATTGCATCTTGCTCAAAGTGTGCCCAACATAAAGTATCCCGCCAGTCGCCTGCGGGGCAACTGGTTCCACTATCCGTTCCCCGTCGACCATGGACCCACTTGTCGATGGATTTCATTACAGACTTACCCATGTGCAACAAGTTCAATACCATCTGGGTGGTAGTTGACCGGTTCACCAAGATGGCACACTTCATTCCTCTCACCGGTCTTCCGTCAGCTTCCAAGTTGGTTCAAGTATTCATACAAGAGATCTTCCGACTCCACGGTCTTCCTGAAGAAATTATCTCAGATCGAGGAGTTCAATTCACAGCCAAATTCTGGCGAAGTTTATGTCAAGTCCTCCAAGTCAAGCTAAAGTTTTCCACGGCTTACCATCCTCAGACCAATGGTCAAACCGAGAGGGTGAATCAGGACTTGGAGGCCTTCCTCCGCATCTATGTGTCCTCCTTTCAAGATTGAACAAGTCATCAATCCTGTTGCTTACAGACTCCAGTTGCCTCCCTTCTTAAAAATACCCAGGACATTCCATGTTTCCCTGTTGAAACCGCTGATCTTGAATCGGTTTCATTCCTCACTTCCTCCAACTCCGAAAGTCCAAACTCAACGAGGCGTTGAGTATGAAGTGGCCAAGATCCTGGACTCACGTCACCGTTACGGTCAACTACAATATCTTATTGACTGGAAGGGTTATGGTCCTGAGGAACGTTCATGGACCAATGCTTCTGATGTCCATGCTCCTGCCTTGGTCCGGAGATTCCATTCCAAGTTTCCTCAAAAGCCAAAGAAGTGTCCTGGGGCCACTCCTAAAGGGGGGGGTGCTGTCACGATCCGGGTATCTGGACGCCATTTCTTACCCATCAGATGCCTCCTAAGGCTGGCTCAGCGCTCCAGGACCGGATCCCATCTGTTATCCTGATGTGTACATTCCTGTATCCTCTCCTGTCACTCTGGGACGCTGTCACAGTAAACGCCATATTACACCTGGCATGGCGTCTCCCGCGGCCTCCGCCGCCGTCCCTGAACTTCTGCATGCAGAGTGTCTGAGTGGCGATTACGTCAGCCGCGGCCTCCGCTGTGTCCGCGTGGTTGGATGTGCATCTGTCAGCCTGGCGCCTCCTGTCTCCGGTGGCCGGCGCCGCCATTACTGTTTTCATTACCACATGGATTACAAACCAAACTTCCCTCCAAGTGTCTGCATGGGCGCAGCCATCTTGGATTCTGTCAGCTGATCATTTCCACCAATCTGTTCTCAGTATTGATAATCTGCATAATTGCCTAGCCAATCCCTTCCTTGCTGCAGGTATAAATACACTGTGCCTGAGAAAGGAAGGCGTCAGTGCTTTGGTTGTCAAACCTAGTTCCTGTTTGTCTCTCTCCTGTGATTGTCTTCCAGGTTCCAGCTCCTGTCTCAAGACTTCCACCATAGAGATCCGCACCAGCATTCCACCTGCGGTGTAGCCTGACTCTCCAATCCATTGTGGATTCATCTGTTTCCAGCTACAACATTACCTGCTTCCAGCTCAGCTTCCAGCAGAGTACAGCTTCCCTTAAAGGGCCGGTGTCCTTTCTACACTTTACCACTCTCCACCGGTATTATTATTTCTCCGCTCTCAAGTTCTACATTTCAGTTCATATTTCATCGCTCCCAAGTTCATTTATTATTTAACTGGTTCCAGCCAGTATCCACTCCGTGCTAACAACAGTCTGGTTCCAGCCAGTATCCACAGCAGCTGTTTTATCTTCAGCAACCCAGCTTTTCCTGGAACACCAGCTGGCACAATCCTGGGTTATCTCCATTGCTACAGTCGGGCCTGGTAAGGACTTTCCATCTAGAAGATCATAAGAACTATCTCACACTACCAGTGCCCTGTGGCTCCTGCCATCCTGTAGTACCCAGGAACTGTATTTATTCTTTGCTGACTTTTACGTTTTCTTTTACTGCTGCTGTGTTGCGGAGTTGTCATAATAAACATCATTGACTTTTATCCAAGTTGTCGTGGTCACGCCTTCGGGCAGTTATTATTCATGTTACTTACATGTCCAGGGGTCTGATACAACCTCCCAGGTTCCGGTACATCTCAGCCCCTACAACTGAGGCTGCCTCCCATCAGCTCAGGCCCTCAGTTGTGACAGTAAGCACTGACCTAATGAATCCAGCCGGAGACCAGGATCAAGCGGCCAGGCCGATGCAAGAACTGGCAGCCCGACTAGAACATCAGGAGGCTGCACAGGGCCACATCATCCGCTGTCTCCAGGATCTCTCTACTCGGCTGGATGGGATTCAGACAACTCTCCGTGGATCAGGCGCGTCTGGTGCGTCAACCACAGTGACTCCAGCTATAACCCCACCCACCTTACCAATTTCTGCTCCACGTCTTCATCTTCCAACGCCAGCAAAATTTGACGGATCTCCAAGATTCTGCAGGGGATTTCTCAACCAGTGTGAGATTCAGTTTGAGCTACAACCTGGCAATTTTCCCAGTGACCGTACAAAAATTGCCTACATTATTTCTCTTCTCAGTGGCTCAGCCCTTGATTGGGCATCACCGTTATGGGAGAGGTCCGACACCCTGCTATCTTCCTACACTGCCTTCGTGTCAACATTCAGGCGCATCTTCGACGAGCCAGGCCGGGTAACCTCAGCTTCATCCGAGATTCTCCGTTTACGCCAGGGGTCACGTACTGTAGGACAATATCTGATACAGTTCCAGATCCTGGCATCTGAACTGGCATGGAACGACGAGGCCCTGTATGCTGCATTCTGGCATGGCTTATCTGAGCGTATTAAAGATGAGTTAGCTACCAGAGACTTACCTTCTAAGTTAGATGAGCTAATCTCACTCTGCACGAAAGTTGATTTACGTTTCAGAGAGAGAGCAACTGAGCGTGGAAGATCATCTGCTCCAAAATCTTCTGCTCCTCCTCCTCGTCAACTGTCACCATCTAAAGATGAGCCCATGCAACTTGGCCGTTCCCGTTTAACTCCTGCTGAGCGCCGAAGACGTCTCTCCGAGTTTCTCTGTCTCTATTGTGCAGCTCCGTCTCACACCATTAATGCCTGTCCCAAACGTCCGGGAAACTCCAAATCCTAGCTCGCCAAGGAGAGGGCCGGCTAGGAGTAATGATCTCCTCTCCATCTCCTCAAGATTGTAATCTCCCAGTCTCGCTTCAAGTTGCTCAACGTTATCGGAACGTCATTGCCCTCCTTGATTCCGGAGCAGCTGGGAACTTTATTACCGAAGCCTATGTTAAACGGTGGTCCCTACCCACCGAGAGACTTCCTTCGTCCATTTCTTTAACTGCCGTGGATGGCAGCAAAATTTTTGATGCAGTTATTTCTTTAAGGACTCTACCAGTTCGTCTGAGAGTGGGAGTTCTTCATTACGAACTTATTTCTTTTTTAGTGATTCCAAGAGCCACACATCCTGTGGTCCTGGGCCTTCCATGGCTCCGTCTTCACAATCCTACAATTGATTGGACGACTACGCAAATCCTGGCATGGGGTTCCTCCTGTGCTGAGACATGTTTGTTTAAAGTATTGCCTGTCTGTTCTTCCTCCCCCAGGTCGTCTGATGTTCCACCTCCTCCATATCAAGATTTCACGGATGTGTTCAGTAAAGCTTCTGCTGATATCCTTCCTCCTCATAGAGAATGGGACTGTCCGATTGATCTCGTTCCAGGGAAGGTTCCACCTCGAGGCCGAACTTATCCGTTGTCTCTGCCTGAGACGCATTCTATGGAGGAATATATTAAAGAGAACCTAGCAAAGGGGTTCATTCGACCTTCTTCTTCTCCAGCCGGCGCAGGCTTCTTTTTTGTAAAAAAGAAAGATGGTGGTCTGCGGCCGTGCATCGACTACAGAGGTTTGAACGACATTACCATCAAGAACCGTTATCCTTTACCCCTGATTACTGAGCTCTTTGACAGAGTTAGCGGAGCTACCATCTTTACAAAGCTGGACTTGCGAGGTGCATACAATCTCATCCGGATCCGTGAGGGTGACGAGTGGAAGACCGCCTTTAACACCCGTGACGGACATTATGAGTACCTCGTCATGCCCTTCGGATTGAGCAATGCTCCAGCTGTCTTCCAGCATTTTGTCAATGAGATCTTCAGAGACATTCTATACCGTCATGTCGTGGTCTATCTAGACGATATCCTCATTTTTGCCAACGATTTAGAGGAACATCGTTTTTGGGTTAAAGAGGTTCTGTCCCGTCTCCGTGTCAATCATCTCTATTGTAAATTAGAAAAATGCGTCTTTGAAGTCAAGTCCATTCCGTTTCTAGGGTACATTGTGTCCGGTTCCGGACTAGAGATGGATCCTGAGAAACTACAAGCAATCCAAAATTGGCCGGTACCCTTAACCCTCAAAGGGGTCCAGAGGTTCTTAGGGTTCGCCAACTATTACCGAAAGTTTATACGAGACTTTTCCACCATTGTGGTGCCTATTACTGCTTTCACTAAGAAGGGTGCTAACCCGTCCAAGTGGTCTGAAGAAGCCATGCAAGCAATTCATCTTTTAAAACAAAGGTTCATCTCTGCGCCTGTTCTGAAACAGCCTGACATCGACTCTCCTTTCATCTTAGAGGTGGATGCCTCCTCCGTTGGAGTAGGAGCGGTGTTATCTCAGAGGGCTAAAGATGGCCATTTACACCCTTGCAGTTTCTTCTCCCGGAAGTTCTCCCCAGCTGAGCGCAACTATGCCATTGGCGACCAGGAGTTGCTAGCCATCAAGCTCGCTCTAGAAGAGTGGAGGTATCTGTTGGAGGGAGCTTCTCATTCAATCACCATACTTACAGACCACAAGAACCTTTTATACCTGAAGGGCGCACAATGTCTCAACCCTCGTCAGGCCAGATGGGCACTTTTCTTTTCCAGGTTCGACTTTAAACTCCAGTTCTGTCCGGGCTCTCAGAATCGCAAGGCCGATGCCCTTTCCCGCTCATGGGAGCAAGAAAATGAGTCAGAGTCTTCAGACAAGCATCCTATTATAAATCCATTGGCATTCTCCACGGTTTGGATGGACTCTGCGCCCCCATCAGGGAAAAGTTTTGTGAAGCCGATGCTAAGGAAGAAGCTCATGCATTGGGCCCATGCTTCCCGTTTTGCCGGACATACAGGTATCCAAAAAACCCTGGAGTTTATATCTAGGTCCTATTGGTGGCCAACTCTGAAAAAGGACGTCTTGGAGTTTATTGCATCTTGCTCAAAGTGTGCCCAACATAAAGTATCCCGCCAGTCGCCTGCGGGGCAACTGGTTCCACTATCCGTTCCCCGTCGACCATGGACCCACTTGTCGATGGATTTCATTACAGACTTACCCATGTGCAACAAGTTCAATACCATCTGGGTGGTAGTTGACCGGTTCACCAAGATGGCACACTTCATTCCTCTCACCGGTCTTCCGTCAGCTTCCAAGTTGGTTCAAGTATTCATACAAGAGATCTTCCGACTCCACGGTCTTCCTGAAGAAATTATCTCAGATCGAGGAGTTCAATTCACAGCCAAATTCTGGCGAAGTTTATGTCAAGTCCTCCAAGTCAAGCTAAAGTTTTCCACGGCTTACCATCCTCAGACCAATGGTCAAACCGAGAGGGTGAATCAGGACTTGGAGGCCTTCCTCCGCATCTATGTGTCCTCCTTTCAAGATTGAACAAGTCATCAATCCTGTTGCTTACAGACTCCAGTTGCCTCCCTTCTTAAAAATACCCAGGACATTCCATGTTTCCCTGTTGAAACCGCTGATCTTGAATCGGTTTCATTCCTCACTTCCTCCAACTCCGAAAGTCCAAACTCAACGAGGCGTTGAGTATGAAGTGGCCAAGATCCTGGACTCACGTCACCGTTACGGTCAACTACAATATCTTATTGACTGGAAGGGTTATGGTCCTGAGGAACGTTCATGGACCAATGCTTCTGATGTCCATGCTCCTGCCTTGGTCCGGAGATTCCATTCCAAGTTTCCTCAAAAGCCAAAGAAGTGTCCTGGGGCCACTCCTAAAGGGGGGGGTGCTGTCACGATCCGGGTATCTGGACGCCATTTCTTACCCATCAGATGCCTCCTAAGGCTGGCTCAGCGCTCCAGGACCGGATCCCATCTGTTATCCTGATGTGTACATTCCTGTATCCTCTCCTGTCACTCTGGGACGCTGTCACAGTAAACGCCATATTACACCTGGCATGGCGTCTCCCGCGGCCTCCGCCGCCGTCCCTGAACTTCTGCATGCAGAGTGTCTGAGTGGCGATTACGTCAGCCGCGGCCTCCGCTGTGTCCGCGTGGTTGGATGTGCATCTGTCAGCCTGGCGCCTCCTGTCTCCGGTGGCCGGCGCCGCCATTACTGTTTTCATTACCACATGGATTACAAACCAAACTTCCCTCCAAGTGTCTGCATGGGCGCAGCCATCTTGGATTCTGTCAGCTGATCATTTCCACCAATCTGTTCTCAGTATTGATAATCTGCATAATTGCCTAGCCAATCCCTTCCTTGCTGCAGGTATAAATACACTGTGCCTGAGCAAGGAAGGCGTCAGTGCTTTGGTTGTCAAACCTAGTTCCTGTTTGTCTCTCTCCTGTGATTGTCTTCCAGGTTCCAGCTCCTGTCTCAAGACTTCCACCATAGAGATCCGCACCAGCATTCCACCTGCGGTGTAGCCTGACTCTCCAATCCATTGTGGATTCATCTGTTTCCAGCTACAACATTACCTGCTTCCAGCTCAGCTTCCAGCAGAGTACAGCTTCCCTTAAAGGGCCGGTGTCCTTTCTACACTTTACCACTCTCCACCGGTATTATTATTTCTCCGCTCTCAAGTTCTACATTTCAGTTCATATTTCATCGCTCCCAAGTTCATTTATTATTTAACTGGTTCCAGCCAGTATCCACTCCGTGCTAACAACAGTCTGGTTCCAGCCAGTATCCACAGCAGCTGTTTTATCTTCAGCAACCCAGCTTTTCCTGGAACACCAGCTGGCACAATCCTGGGTTATCTCCATTGCTACAGTCGGGCCTAGTAAGGACTTTCCATCTAGAAGATCATAAGAACTATCTCACACTACCAGTGCCCTGTGGCTCCTGCCATCCTGTAGTACCCAGGAACTGTATTTATTCTTTGCTGACTTTTACGTTTTCTTTTACTGCTGCTGTGTTGCGGAGTTGTCATAATAAACATCATTGACTTTTATCCAAGTTGTCGTGGTCACGCCTTCGGGCAGTTATTATTCTTGTTACTTACATGTCCAGGGGTCTGATACAACCTCCCAGGTTCCGGTACATCTCAGCCCCTACAACTGAGGCTGCCTCCCGTCAGCTCAGGCCCTCAGTTGTGACAGTAAGCACTGACCTAATGAATCCAGCCGGAGACCAGGATCAAGCGGCCAGGCCGATGCAAGAACTGGCAGCCCGACTAGAACATCAGGAGGCTGCACAGGGCCACATCATCCGCTGTCTCCAGGATCTCTCTACTCGGCTGGATGGGATTCTGACAACTCTCCGTGGATCAGGCGCGTCTGGTGCGTCAACCACAGTGACTCCAGCTATAACCCCACCCACCTTACCCATTTCTGCTCCACGTCTTCATCTTCCAACGCCAGCAAAATTTGACGGATCTCCAAGATTCTGCAGGGGATTTCTCAACCAGTGTGAGATTCAGTTTGAGCTACAACCTGGCAATTTTCCCAGTGACCGTACAAAAATTGCCTACATTATTTCTCTTCTCAGTGGCTCAGCCCTTGATTGGGCATCACCGTTATGGGAGAGGTCCGACACCCTGCTATCTTCCTACACTGCCTTCGTGTCAACATTCAGGCGCATCTTCGACGAGCCAGGCCGGGTAACCTCAGCTTCATCCGAGATTCTCCGTTTACGCCAGGGGTCACGTACTGTAGGACAATATCTGATATAGTTCCAGATCCTGGCATCCGAACTGGCATGGAACGACGAGGCCCTGTATGCTGCATTCTGGCATGGCTTATCTGAGCGTAATAAAGATGAGTTAGCTACCAGAGACTTACCTTCTAAGTTAGATGAGCTAATCTCACTCTGCACGAAAGTTGATTTACGTTTCAGAGAGAGAGCAACTGAGCGTGGAAGATCATCTGCTCCAAAATCTTCTGCTCCTCCTCCTCGTCAACTGTCACCATCTAAAGATGAGCCCATGCAACTTGGCCGTTCCCGTTTAACTCCTGCTGAGCGCCGAAGACGTCTCTCCGAGTTTCTCTGTCTCTATTGTGCAGCTCCGTCTCACACCATTAATGCCTGTCCCAAACGTCCGGGAAACTCCAAATCCTAGCTCGCCAAGGAGAGGGCCGGCTAGGAGTAATGATCTCCTCTCCATCTCCTCAAGATTGTAATCTCCCAGTCTCGCTTCAAGTTGCTCAACGTTATCGGAACGTCATTGCCCTCCTTGATTCCGGAGCAGCTGGGAACTTTATTACCGAAGCCTATGTTAAACGGTGGTCCCTACCCACCGAGAGACTTCCTTCGTCCATTTCTTTAACTGCCGTGGATGGCAGCAAAATTTTTGATGCAGTTATTTCTTTAAGGACTCTACCAGTTCGTCTGAGAGTGGGAGTTCTTCATTCCGAACTTATTTCTTTTTTAGTGATTCCAAGAGCCACACATCCTGTGGTCCTGGGCCTTCCATGGCTCCGTCTTCACAATCCTACAATTGATTGGACGACTACGCAAATCCTGGCATGGGGTTCCTCCTGTGCTGAGACATGTTTGTTTAAAGTATTGCCTGTCTGTTCTTCCTCCCCCAGGTCGTCTGATGTTCCACCTCCTCCATATCAAGATTTCACGGATGTGTTCAGTAAAGCTTCTGCTGATATCCTTCCTCCTCATAGAGAATGGGACTGTCCGATTGATCTCGTTCCAGGGAAGGTTCCACCTCGAGGCCGAACTTATCCGTTGTCTCTGCCTGAGACGCATTCTATGGAGGAATATATTAAAGAGAACCTAGCAAAGGGGTTCATTCGACCTTCTTCTTCTCCAGCCGGCGCAGGCTTCTTTTTTGTAAAAAAGAAAGATGGTGGTCTGCGGCCGTGCATCGACTACAGAGGTTTGAACGACATTACCATCAAGAACCGTTATCCTTTACCCCTGATTACTGAGCTCTTTGACAGAGTTAGCGGAGCTACCATCTTTACAAAGCTGGACTTGCGAGGTGCATACAATCTCATCCGGATCCGTGAGGGTGACGAGTGGAAGACCGCCTTTAACACCCGTGACGGACATTATGAGTACCTCGTCATGCCCTTCGGATTGAGCAATGCTCCAGCTGTCTTCCAGCATTTTGTCAATGAGATCTTCAGAGACATTCTATACCGTCATGTCGTGGTCTATCTAGACGATATCCTCATTTTTGCCAACGATTTAGAGGAACATCGTTTTTGGGTTAAAGAGGTTCTGTCCCGTCTCCGTGTCAATCATCTCTATTGTAAATTAGAAAAATGCGTCTTTGAAGTCAAGTCCATTCCGTTTCTAGGGTACATTGTGTCCGGTTCCGGACTAGAGATGGATCCTGAGAAACTACAAGCAATCCAAAATTGGCCGGTACCCTTAACCCTCAAAGGGGTCCAGAGGTTCTTAGGGTTCGCCAACTATTACCGAAAGTTTATACGAGACTTTTCCACCATTGTGGTGCCTATTACTGCTTTCACTAAGAAGGGTGCTAACCCGTCCAAGTGGTCTGAAGAAGCCATGCAAGCATTTCATCTTTTAAAACAAAGGTTCATCTCTGCGCCTGTTCTGAAACAGCCTGACATCGACTCTCCTTTCATCTTAGAGGTGGATGCCTCCTCCGTTGGAGTAGGAGCGGTGTTATCTCAGAGGGCTAAAGATGGCCATTTACACCCTTGCAGTTTCTTCTCCCGGAAGTTCTCCCCAGCTGAGCGCAACTATGCCATTGGCGACCAGGAGTTGCTAGCCATCAAGCTCGCTCTAGAAGAGTGGAGGTATCTGTTGGAGGGAGCTTCTCATTCAATCACCATACTTACAGACCACAAGAACCTTTTATACCTGAAGGGCGCACAATGTCTCAACCCTCGTCAGGCCAGATGGGCACTTTTCTTTTCCAGGTTCGACTTTAAACTCCAGTTCTGTCCGGGCTCTCAGAATCGCAAGGCCGATGCCCTTTCCCGCTCATGGGAGCAAGAAAATGAGTCAGAGTCTTCAGACAAGCATCCTATTATAAATCCATTGGCATTCTCCACGGTAGGGATGGACTCTACGCCCCCATCAGGGAAAAGTTTTGTGAAGCCGATGCTAAGGAAGAAGCTCATGCATTGGGCCCATGCTTCCCGTTTTGCCGGACATACAGGTATCCAAAAAACCCTGGAGTTTATCTCTAGGTCCTATTGGTGGCCAACTCTGAAAAAGGACGTCTTGGAGTTTATTGCATCTTGCTCAAAGTGTGCCCAACATAAAGTATCCCGCCAGTCGCCTGCGGGGCAACTGGTTCCACTATCCGTTCCCCGTCGACCATGGACCCACTTGTCGATGGATTTCATTACAGACTTACCCATGTGCAACAAGTTCAATACCATCTGGGTGGTAGTTGACCGGTTCACCAAGATGGCACACTTCATTCCTCTCACCGGTCTTCCGTCAGCTTCCAAGTTGGTTCAAGTATTCATACAAGAGATCTTCCGACTCCACGGTCTTCCTGAAGAAATTATCTCAGATCGAGGAGTTCAATTCACAGCCAAATTCTGGCGAAGTTTATGTCAAGTCCTCCAAGTCAAGCTAAAGTTTTCCACGGCTTACCATCCTCAGACCAATGGTCAAACCGAGAGGGTGAATCAGGACTTGGAGGCCTTCCTCCGCATCTATGTGTCCTCCTTTCAAGATTGAACAAGTCATCAATCCTGTTGCTTACAGACTCCAGTTGCCTCCCTTCTTAAAAATACCCAGGACATTCCATGTTTCCCTGTTGAAACCGCTGATCTTGAATCGGTTTCATTCCTCACTTCCTCCAACTCCGAAAGTCCAAACTCAACGAGGCGTTGAGTATGAAGTGGCCAAGATCCTGGACTCACGTCACCGTTACGGTCAACTACAATATCTTATTGACTGGAAGGGTTATGGTCCTGAGGAACGTTCATGGACCAATGCTTCTGATGTCCATGCTCCTGCCTTGGTCCGGAGATTCCATTCCAAGTTTCCTCAAAAGCCAAAGAAGTGTCCTGGGGCCACTCCTAAAGGGGGGGGTGCTGTCACGATCCGGGTATCTGGACGCCATTTCTTACCCATCAGATGCCTCCTAAGGCTGGCTCAGCGCTCCAGGACCGGATCCCATCTGTTATCCTGATGTGTACATTCCTGTATCCTCTCCTGTCACTCTGGGACGCTGTCACAGTAAACGCCATATTACACCTGGCATGGCGTCTCCCGCGGCCTCCGCCGCCGTCCCTGAACTTCTGCATGCAGAGTGTCTGAGTGGCGATTACGTCAGCCGCGGCCTCCGCTGTGTCCGCGTGGTTGGATGTGCATCTGTCAGCCTGGCGCCTCCTGTCTCCGGTGGCCGGCGCCGCCATTACTGTTTTCATTACCACATGGATTACAAACCAAACTTCCCTCCAAGTGTCTGCATGGGCGCAGCCATCTTGGATTCTGTCAGCTGATCATTTCCACCAATCTGTTCTCAGTATTGATAATCTGCATAATTGCCTAGCCAATCCCTTCCTTGCTGCAGGTATAAATACACTGTGCCTGAGCAAGGAAGGCGTCAGTGCTTTGGTTGTCAAACCTAGTTCCTGTTTGTCTCTCTCCTGTGATTGTCTTCCAGGTTCCAGCTCCTGTCTCAAGACTTCCACCATAGAGATCCGCACCAGCATTCCACCTGCGGTGTAGCCTGACTCTCCAATCCATTGTGGATTCATCTGTTTCCAGCTACAACATTATCTGCTTCCAGCTCAGCTTCCAGCAGAGTACAGCTTCCCTTAAAGGGCCGGTGTCCTTTCTACACTTTACCACTCTCCACCGGTATTATTATTTCTCCGCTCTCAAGTTCTACATTTCAGTTCATATTTCATCGCTCCCAAGTTCATTTATTATTTAACTGGTTCCAGCCAGTATCCACTCCGTGCTAACAACAGTCTGGTTCCAGCCAGTATCCACAGCAGCTGTTTTATCTTCAGCAACCCAGCTTTTCCTGGAACACCAGCTGGCACAATCCTGGGTTATCTCCATTGCTACAGTCGGGCCTGGTAAGGACTTTCCATCTAGAAGATCATAAGAACTATCTCACACTACCAGTGCCCTGTGGCTCCTGCCATCCTGTAGTACCCAGGAACTGTATTTATTCTTTGCTGACTTTTACGTTTTCTTTTACTGCTGCTGTGTTGCGGAGTTGTCATAATAAACATCATTGACTTTTATCCAAGTTGTCGTGGTCACGCCTTCGGGCAGTTATTATTCATGTTACTTACATGTCCAGGGGTCTGATACAACCTCCCAGGTTCCGGTACATCTCAGCCCCTACAACTGAGGCTGCCTCCCGTCAGCTCAGGCCCTCAGTTGTGACATGCTGACCCCTGTGATTTCCCCAAATGTGGGAAACTCGACTGCATTATTTGTTGTAGTGGGGGACTGTGTTTGTGTTTTCCTCTGGTCAGCTCTGGTAAAAGTCAGATTTCTTTGTCTCAGATCTTCCTCTAGCCTTGTTCTTTTTTCGAGAGTTCCCTTGTGCTGCCTCAGTTGGATCTCCTTCACTTGACAGGGATGTGCCCGAGCAGCGACCCTCCCCAGCTCTAGCCCAACTCCTACTTACCTGCCAGGTGAGATACTATGATCATGAAGGTGCTTTTCCCAGGGCAAGGCTCACCCATTGCACTCTGGGTGTGCTGCCCCTGCGATTTCCCCAAATGTGGGAAACTTGACTGCAGAATTTGTGTTTCCCCTGGTCGGCTCTCGTATAATTCAGATCTCTTTGTCTCAGGTCTCTCTCCAGCCTAGTTTGCTGTCTGTTTCCACTTCTTTTTTCTTGAGCCCCTCCCTTTTATACCCTTGTGCACTATCCTGACTTCTCCTCCTCTCTGCTTACTTTGTGCCTTCCAATGCACAATGCAAACTACAGGTAGTGCTGCAGGGCCCACACCCTTTTACTTGCCTTACAGAGCAGCTCTGGAGCTGTTACAGTGCCAAGCTGCTGCAAGAAATCAGCTTGAATGCTTCAGGGGCTGGGGCATGGCCAACATGAGACCAACACCGAAGGAGGGTGGGGGTGTTTAATGCAAACTAAGGGTCATCCAAGCGCCGCAAAAGGCTGCCATGCCCTGCACGCCCCTTTACTCTTTTCATATGCAGACGAGGGTTGAAGCCAACTTTGACCCAATGCTTGGATGACATCACCATATGCAAATCCATCTGCGGCAGGCCTTCCCCCAGGAATGCTTGCACTAGTTGTTGCATTTGGTTTGTTGTTTGGGGGTGCTTCAGTATTAGGCAGCCTTCTGCCCTCCCATGTTCATCTGAAAATATGTGTTCTCCCTGCAGTTGTTGTCCCCAGATGAGAGTTCCCTTGTGCTGCCTCAGTTGAATCTCCTTAACTTGACAGAGATGTGCCTGAGCAGCGGCCCTCCCCAGCCCTATCCCAAATCATACTTATTTTGCATAGGAGATACCATGGTCATGAAGATTATTCTCCAAGGGTGAGGTTCATTCATTGCATTCTGGGTATGCTGACCCCTGTGATTTCCCCAAATGTGGGTAACTCGACTGCATTATTTGTGGTAGTGGGGGACTGTGTTTGTGTTTTCCTCTGGTCAGCTCTGGTAAAAGTCAGATTTCTTTGTTTCAGATCTTCCTCTAGCCTTGTTCTTCTTTCGAGAGTTCCCTTGTGCTGCCTCAGTTGGATCTCCTTCACTTGACAGGGGGGTGCCCGAGCAGCGACCCTCCCCAGCTCAAGCCCAACTCCTACTTACCTGCCAGGTGAGATACTATGAACATGAAGGTGCTTCTCCCAGGGCAAGGCTCACCCATTGCACTCTGGGTGTGCTGCCCCTGCGATTTCCCCAAATGTGGGAAACTTGACTGCATAATTTGTGTTTCCCCTGGTCGGCTCTCGTATAATTCAGATCTCTTTGTCTCAGGTCTCTCTCCAGCCTAGTTTGCTGTCTGTTTCCACTTCTTATTTCTTGAGCCCCTCCCTTTTATACCCTTGTGTACTATCCTGACTTCTCCTCCTGTCTGCTTACTTTGTGCCTTCCAATGCACAATGCAAACTACACACCCCTTTACTTGCCTTACAGAGCAGCTCTGGAGCTGTTACAGTGCCAAGCTGCTGTAAGAAATCAGCTTGAATGCTTCAGGGGCTGGGGCATTGTCAACATGAGCCCCACACCGTAGGAGGGTGGGGGTGTTTAATGCGAACTAAGGGTCATCCAAGCGCCGCAAAAGGCCGCCATGCCCTGCATACCCCTTTTCTCTTTTCATATGCAGATGAGGGTTCCAGCCAACTTTGGCCCACTGCTTGGATGACATCACTGTATGCAAATCCGTCTTCTGCAGAACTTCCCCCAGGAATGCTTGTACTAGTTGTTGCATTTGGTTTGTTGTTTGGGGTGCTTCAGTATTAGGCAGCCTTCTGCCCTCCCATGTTCATCTGAAAATATGTGTTCTCCCTGCAGTTGTTGTCCCCAGATGAGAGTTCCCTTGTGCTGCCTCAGTTGAATCTCCTATACTTGACAGAGATGTGCCTGAGCAGCGGCCCTCCCCAGCCCTATCCCAAATCATACTTATTTTGCATAGGCGATACCATGGTCATGAAGATTTTTCTCCCAGGGTGAGGTTCATTCATTGCATTCTGGGTATGCTGACCCCTGTGATTTCCCCAAATGTGGGAAACTCGACTGCATTATTTGTGGTAGTGGGGGACTGTGTTTGTGCTTTCCTCTGGTCAGCTCTGGTAAAAGTCAGATTTCTTTGTCTCAGATCTTCCTCTAGCGTTGTTCTTCTTTCGAGAGTTCCCTTGTGCTGCCTCAGTTGGATCTCCTTCACTTGACAGGGGGTGCCCGAGCAGCAATCCTCCACAGCTCTAGCCCAACTCCTACTTACCTGCCAGGTGAGATACTATGATCTTCACTGTTAGGGCAATCAGGATGTGGAATTCCCTGCCAGGGAAGGTGGTAATGGCGGACTCTGTAATTGGATTTAAAAAAGGAATGGATACATTTCTGAATGAAAAAGCTATCCAAGGTTATAATACTTAAAATATCAACATGGTTAATCCGGGGGTAACATGAGTTGTAGTAGCTAACTTGTCATAAAACATTATTCAGCAAGTATGTAGAATCATCACAACTTAAAACAGGTTGAACACGATGGGCAATTTGCCTCTATTCAACCTCAAAAACTATGTTACTATATGTTACTATATTACTATGTTACTGTAGTATACAGAACACCACAATGCAATGAGCAGTGATAGTGAGCACTGATGAGGATACTAGAACTGACACTGAGCAGCAAGATGCAGCACTGGACTATTAGTAATGTACTGTAGTATGCTGAGCACAACAATGCAGCACAAGACAATGAGCAGTGATACTGAGCACTGATGAGGATACTACTGAGAACTGACACTGAGCAGGAGAGACACACTACTAGTATTACTGAGCAGCAATAAGTATCCACTGATACTGAGCACTGATATTGAGATTTCCACTGAGAGAACATAGCCACGTCCTCTCCGCTCTCTCTTCAATGCACGAGTAAAAATGGCGGCAACGCGCAGCTCTTTATATGGAATCCGAATCTCGCGAGAATCCGACAGCGGGATGATGACATTTTCCCTTGTTCAGGTTTTCCGAGTCAGGCGGGAACAACCGAGCCTGCCTCGGACCAGTGTAAACCACGTGGAGTTCGTGGGGAATTCGGTTCTCGGAGAACCGAACCCGCTCCTCTCTACCTTATACCCATCAATTTTTTTTATTTTCAATCTAAGCCCCTGCAGTTTTCTGTAAGCATCTGGTTTGCTATGATGATCAACAAGTCACAAGGGCAAACACTCAGGGCTTGAGGCGTAGATCTTAGGACCAGCTGCTACAAGCATGGCAGAGGTGTCACTATCACTGGTGACACCCAGAGAGGTGGCGAGGGAGATTGTAATGCAGTGCGCGCAGATAAGCAGCGCAATGGTAAAAAGGAGGCATGGTTTCATAGGTAGGGGCGTGGCCTGTTGTCCTGAATCTACATTTTGTTGCTCCGGGTGTCCCGGGAGTTGGGGGCTGCACCGGGGACTAGTGTGTGAGCGGTGCTGGCTCCTGCACAGTGACAGGGCATGGCCACTAGAGATGTGCACCGGAAATTTTTCGGGTTTTGTGTTTTGGTTTTGGGTTCGGTTCCGCGGCCGTGTTTTGGGTTCGAACGCGTTTTGGCTAAACCTCACCGAATTTTTTTTGTCGGATTCGGGTGTGTTTTGGATTCGGGTGTTTTTTTCAAAAAACCCTAAAAAACAGCTTAAATCATAGAATTTGGGAGTCATTTTGATCCCAAAGTATTATTAACCTCAATAACCATAATTTCCACTCATTTTCAGTCTATTCTTAACACCTCACACCTCACAATATTATTTTTAGTCCTAAAATTTGCACCGAGGTCGCTGGATGACTAAGCTCAGCGACCCAAGTGGCCGACACAAACACCTGGCCCATCTAGGCGTGGCACTGCAGTGTCACGCAGGATGGCCCTTCCAAAAAACACTCCCCAAACAGCACATGACGCAAAGAAAAAAAGAGGCGCAATGAGGTAGCTGTGTGACTAAGCTCAGCGACCCAAGTGGCCGACACAAACACCTGGCCCATCTAGGAGTGGCACTGCAGTGTCACGCAGGATGGCCCTTCCAAAAACACTCCCCAAACAGCACATGACGCAAAGAAAAAAAGAGGCGCAATGAGGTAGCTGTGTGACTAAGCTCAGCGACCCAAGTGGCCGACACAAACACCTGGCCCATCTAGGAGTGGCACTGCAGTGTCACGCAGGATGGCCCTTCCAAAAAACACTCCCCAAACAGCACATGACGCAAAGAAAAAAAGAGGCGCAATGAGGTAGCTGTGTGACTAAGCTCAGCGACCCAAGTGGCCGACACAAACACCTGGCCCATCTAGGAGTGTCACTGCAGTGTCACGCAGGATGGCCCTTCCAAAAAACACTCCCCAAACAGCACATGACGCAAATAAAAAAAGAGGCGTAATGAGGTAGCTGTGTGACTAAGCACAGCAACCCAAGTGGCCGACACAAACACCTGGCCCATCTAGGCATCATCTGAAGCAAGAAGTGGTAACGAGGTGGAATTCAACCCTCTATAAGCTTCAGAGGATGGAGGAGCAGCAAAAGGCCATTCAAGCCTATACATCTGACCACGATATAGGAGGTGGAATGCACCTGTCTCAAGCGCAGTGGAGAATGATTTCAACGTTGTGCAAGGTTCTGAAACCTTTTGAACTTGCCACACGTGAAGTCAGTTCAGACACTGCCAGCCTGAGTCAGGTCATTCCCGTCATCAGGCTTTTCAAGAAGAAGCTGGAGACATTGAAGGAGGAGCTAAGACAGAGCGATTCCGCTAGGCATGTGGGACTTGTGGATGGAGCCCTTCATTCGCTTAACCAGGATTCACGGGTGGTCAATCTGTTGAAATCAGAGCACTACATTTTGGCCACCGTGCTCGATCCTAGATTTAAAACCTACGTTGTATCTCTCTTTCCGGCAGACACAAGTCTGCAGGGGTTCAAAGACCTGCTGGTGAGAAAATTATCAAGTCAAGTGGAACTTGATCGGTCAACAGCTCCTCCTTCACATTCTCCCGCAATTGGGGGTGCGAGGAAAAGGCTCAGAATTCCGACCCCACCCGCTGGCGGTGATGCAGGGCAGTCTGGAGCGACTGCTGATGCTGACATCTGGTCCGGACTGAAGGACCTGCCAACGATTACGGACATGTCGTCTACTGTCACTGCATATGATTCTCTCACCATTGAAAGAATGGTGGAGGATTATATGAGTGACCGCATCCAAATAGGCACGTCAGACAGTCCGTACGTATACTGGCAGGAAAAAGAGGCAATTTGGAGGCCCTTGCACAAACTGGCTTTATTCTACCTAAGTTGCCCTCCCACAAGTGTGTACTCCGAAAGAGTGTTTAGTGCCGCCGCTCACCTTGTCAGCAATCGGCGTACGAGGTTACTTCCAGAAAATGTGGAGAAGATGATGTTCATTAAAATGAATTATAATCAATTGCTCCGTGGAGACATTGACCAGCGGCAATTGCCTCCACAAAGTACACAGGGAGCTGAGATGGTGGATTCCAGTGGGGACGAATTGATAATCTGTGAGGAGGGGGATGTACACGGTGATGAATCGGAGGATGATGATGAGGTGGACATCTTGCCTCTGTAGAGCCAGTTTGTGCAAGGAGAGATTAATTGCTTCTTTTTTGGTGGGGGTCCAAACCAACCCGTCATTTCAGTCACAGTCGTGTGGCAGACCCTGTCACTGAAATGATGGGTTGGTTAAAGTGTGCATGTCCTGTTTATACAACATAAGGGTGGGTGGGAGGGCCCAAGGACAATTCCATCTTGCACCTCTTTTTTCTTTCATTTTTCTTTGCGTCATGTGCTGTTTGGGGAGTGTTTTTTGGAAGGGCCATCCTGCGTGACACTGCAGTGCCACTCCTAGATGGGCCAGGTGTTTGTGTCGGCCACTTGGGTCGCTGAGCTTAGTCACACAGCTACCTCATTGCGCCTCTTTTTTTCTTTGCGTCATGTGCTGTTTGGGGAGTGTTTTTTGGAAGGGCCATCCTGCGTGACACTGCAGTGCCACTCCTAGATGGGCCAGGTGTTTGTGTCGGCCACTTGGGTCGCTGAGCTTAGTCACACAGCTACCTCATTGCGCCTCTTTTTTTCTTTGCGTCATGTGCTGTTTGGGGAGTGTTTTTGGAAGGGCCATCCTGCGTGACACTGCAGTGACACTCCTAGATGGGCCAGGTGTTTGTGTCGGCCACTTGGGTCGCTGAGCTTAGTCACACAGCTACCTCATTGCGCCTCTTTTTTTCTTTGCGTCATGTGCTGTTTGGGGAGTGTTTTTTGGAAGGGCCATCCTGCGTGACACTGCAGTGCCACTCCTAGATGGGCCAGGTGTTTGTGTCGGCCACTTGGGTCGCTGAGCTTAGTCATCCAGCGACCTCGGTGCAAATTTTAGGACTAAAAATAATATTGTGAGGTGTGAGGTGTTAAGAATAGACTGAAAATGAGTGGAAATTATGGTTATTGAGGTTAATAATACTTTGGGATCAAAATGACTCCCAAATTCTATGATTTAAGCTGTTTTTTAGGGTTTTTTGAAAAAAACACCCGAATCCAAAACACACCCGAATCCGACAAAAAAAATTCGGTGAGGTTTAGCCAAAACGCGTTCGAACCCAAAACACGGCCGCGGAACCGAACCCAAAACCAAAACACAAAACCCGAAAAATTTCCGGTGCACATCTCTAGTGGCCATGCCCTGTCACTGTGCAGGAGCCAGCACCGCTCACACACTAGTCCCCGGTGCAGCCCCCAACTCCCGGGACACCCGGAGCAACAAAATGTAGATTCAGGCCACCAGGCCACGCCCCTACCTATGAAACCATGCCTCCATTTTACCATTGCGCTGCTTATCTGCGCGCACTGCATTACAATCTCCCTCGCCACCTCTCTGGGTGTCACCAGTGATAGTGACACCTCTGCCATGCTTGTAGCAGCTGGTCCTAAGATCTACGCCTCAAGCCCTGAGTGTTTGCCCTTGTGACTTGTTGATCATCATAGCAAACCAGATGCTTACAGAAAACTGCAGGGGCTTAGATTGAAAATAAAAAAAATTGATGGGTATAAGGTAGAGAGGAGCGGGTTCGGTTCTCCGAGAACCGAATTCCCCACGAACTCCACGTGGTTTACACTGGTCCGAGGCAGGCTCGGTTGTTCCCGCCTGACTCGGAAAACCTGAACAAGGGAAAATGTCATCATCCCGCTGTCGGATTCTCGCGAGATTCGGATTCCATATAAAGAGCTGCGCGTTGCCGCCATTTTTACTCGTGCATTGAAGAGAGAGCGGAGAGGACGTGACTATGTTCTCTCAGTGGAAATCTCAATATCAGTGCTCAGTATCAGTGGATACTTATTGCTGCTCAGTAATACTAGTAGTGTGTCTCTCCTGCTCAGTGTCAGTTCTCAGTAGTATCCTCATCAGTGCTCAGTATCACTGCTCATTGTCTTGTGCTGCATTGTTGTGCTCAGCATACTACAGTACATTACTAATAGTCCAGTGCTGCATCTTGCTGCTCAGTGTCAGTTCTAGTATCCTCATCAGTGCTCACTATCACTGCTCATTGCATTGTGGTGTTCTGTATACTACAGTAACATAGTAATAGAGTAACATATAGTAACATAGTTTTTGAGGTTGAATAGAGGCAAATTGCCCATCGTGTTCAACCTGTTTTAAGTTGTGATGATTCTACATACTTGCTGAATAATGTTTTATGACAAGTTAGCTACTACAACTCATGTTACCCCCGGATTAACCATGTTGATATTTTAAGTATTATAACCTTGGATAGCTTTTTCATTCAGAAATGTATCCATTCCTTTTTTAAATCCAATTACAGAGTCCGCCATTACCACCTTCCCTGGCAGGGAATTCCACATCCTGATTGCCCTAACAGTGAAGATCATAGTATCTCACCTGGCAGGTAAGTAGGAGTTGGGCCAGAGCTGTGGAGGATTGCTGCTCGGGCACCCCCTGTCAAGTGAAGGAGATCCAACTGAGGCAGCACAAGGGAACTCTCGAAAGAAGAACAACGCTAGAGGAAGATCTGAGACAAAGAAATCTGACTTTTACCAGAGCTGACCAGAGGAAAGCACAAACACAGTCCCCCACTACCACAAATAATGCAGTCGAGTTTCCCACATTTGGGGAAATCACAGGGGTCAGCATACCCAGAATGCAATGAATGAACCTCACCCTGGGAGAACAATCTTCATGACCATGGTATCGCCTATGCAAAATAAGTATGATTTGGGATAGGGCTGGGGAGGGCCGCTGCTCAGGCACATCTCTGTCAAGTATAGGAGATTCAACTGAGGCAGCACAAGGGAACTCTCATCTGGGGACAACAACTGCAGGGAGAACACATATTTTCAGATGAACATGGGAGGGCAGAAGGCTGCCTAATACTGAAGCACCCCAAACAACAAACCAAATGCAACAACTAGTACAAGCATTCCTGGGGGAAGTTCTGCAGAAGACGGATTTGCATACGGTGATGTCATCCAAGCAGTGGGCCAAAGTTGGCTGGAACCCTCATCTGCATATGAAAAGAGAAAAGGGGTATGCAGGGCATGGCGGCCTTTTGTGGCGCTTGGATGACCCTTAGTTCGCATTAAACACCCCCACCCTCCTACTGTGTGGGGCTCATGTTGACAATGCCCCAGCCCCTGAAGCATTCAAGCTGATTTCTTACAGCAGCTTGGCACTGTAACAGCTCCAGAGCTGCTCTGTAAGGCAAGTAAAAGGGTGTGTAGTTTGCATTGTGCATTGGAAGGCACAAAGTAAGCAGACAGGAGGAGAAGTCAGGATAGTACACAAGGGTATAAAAGGGAGGGGCTCAAGAAAAAAGAAGTGGAAACAGACAGCAAACTAGGCTGGAGAGAGACCTGAGACAAAGAGATCTGAATTATACGAGAGCCGACCAGGGGAAACACAAATTATGCAGTCAAGTTTCCCACATTTGGGGAAATCGCAGGGGCAGCACACCCAGAGTGCAATGGGTGAGCCTTGCCCTGGGAGAAGCACCTTCATGATCATAGTATCTCACCTGGCAGGTAAGTAGGAGTTGGGCTTGAGCTGGGGAGGGTCGCTGCTCGGGCACCCCCCTGTCAAGTGAAGGAGATCCAACTGAGGCAGCACAAGGGAACTCTCGAAAGAAGAACAAGGCTAGAGGAAGATCTGAAACAAAGAAATCTGACTTTTACCAGAGCTGACCAGAGGAAAACACAAACACAGTCCCCCACTACCACAAATAATGCAGTCGAGTTACCCACATTTGGGGAAATCACAGGGGTCAGCATACCCAGAATGCAATGAATGAACCTCACCCTGGGAGAATAATCTTCATGACCATGGTATCTCCTATGCAAAATAAGTATGATTTGGGATAGGGCTGGGGAGGGCCGCTGCTCAGGCACATCTCTGTCAAGTAAAGGAGATTCAACTGAGGCAGCACAAGGGAACTCTCATCTGGGGACAACAACTGCAGGGAGAACACATATTTTCAGATGAACATGGGAGGGCAGAAGGCTGCCTAATACTGAAGCACCCCCAAACAACAAACCAAATGCAACAACTAGTGCAAGCATTCCTGGGGGAAGGCCTGCCGCAGATGGATTTGCATATGGTGATGTCATCCAAGCAGTGGGTCAAAGTTGGCTTCAACCCTCATCTGCATATGAAAAGAGTAAAGGGGCGTGCAGGGCATGGCGGCCTTTTGCGGCGCTTGGATGACCCTTAGTTTGCATTAAACACCCCCACCCTCCTTCGGTGTTGGTCTCATGTTGGCCATGCCCCAGCCCCTGAAGCATTCAAGCTGATTTCTTGCAGCAGCTTGGCACTGTAACAGCTCCAGAGCTGCTCTGTAAGGCAAGTAAAAGGGTGTGGGCCCTGCAGCACTACCTGTAGTTTGCATTGTGCATTGGAAGGCACAAAGTAAGCAGAGAGGAGGAGAAGTCAGGATAGTGCACAAGGGTATAAAAGGGAGGGGCTCAAGAAAAAAGAAGTGGAAACAGACAGCAAACTAGGCTGTAGAGAGACCTGAGACAAAGAGATCTGAATTATACGAAAGCCGACCAGGGGAAACACAAATTCTGCAGTCAAGTTTCCCACATTTGGGGAAATCGCAGGGGCAGCACACCCAGAGTGCAATGGGTGAGCCTTGCCCTGGGAAAAGCACCTTCATGATCATAGTATCTCACCTGGCAGGTAAGTAGGAGTTGGGCTAGAGCTGGGGAGGGTCGCTGCTCGGGCACATCCCTGTCAAGTGAAGGAGATCCAACTGAGGCAGCACAAGGGAACTCTCGAAAGAAGAACAAGGCTAGAGGAAGATCTGAGACAAAGAAATCTGACTTTTACCAGAGCTGACCAGAGGAAAACACAAACACAGTCCCCCACTACAACAAATAATGCAGTCGAGTTTCCCACATTTGGGGAAATCACAGGGGTCAGCATGTCACAACTGAGGGCCTGAGCTGACGGGAGGCAGCCTCAGTTGTAGGGGCTGAGATGTACCGGAACCTGGGAGGTTGTATCAGACCCCTGGACATGTAAGTAACATGAATAATAACTGCCCGAAGGCGTGACCACGACAACTTGGATAAAAGTCAATGATGTTTATTATGACAACTCCGCAACACAGCAGCAGTAAAAGAAAACGTAAAAGTCAGCAAAGAATAAATACAGTTCCTGGGTACTACAGGATGGCAGGAGCCACAGGGCACTGGTAGTGTGAGATAGTTCTTATGATCTTCTAGATGGAAAGTCCTTACCAGGCCCGACTGTAGCAATGGAGATAACCCAGGATTGTGCCAGCTGGTGTTCCAGGAAAAGCTGGGTTGCTGAAGATAGAACAGCTGCTGTGGATACTGGCTGGAACCAGACTGTTGTTAGCACGGAGTGGATACTGGCTGGAACCAGTTAAATAATAAATGAACTTGGGAGCGATGAAATATGAACTGAAATGTAGAACTTGAGAGCGGAGAAATAATAATACCGGTGGAGAGTGGTAAAGTGTAGAAAGGACACCGGCCCTTTAAGGGAAGCTGTACTCTGCTGGAAGCTGAGCTGGAAGCAGGTAATGTTGTAGCTGGAAACAGATGAATCCACAATGGATTGGAGAGTCAGGCTACACCGCAGGTGGAATGCTGGTGCGGATCTCTATGGTGGAAGTCTTGAGACAGGAGCTGGAACCTGGAAGACAATCACAGGAGAGAGACAAACAGGAACTAGGTTTGACAACCAAAGCACTGACGCCTTCCTTGCTCAGGCACAGTGTATTTATACCTGCAGCAAGGAAGGGATTGGCTAGGCAATTATGCAGATTATCAATACTGAGAACAGATTGGTGGAAATGATCAGCTGACAGAATCCAAGATGGCTGCGCCCATGCAGACACTTGGAGGGAAGTTTGGTTTGTAATCCATGTGGTAATGAAAACAGTAATGGCGGCGCCGGCCACCGGAGACAGGAGGCGCCAGGCTGACAGATGCACATCCAACCACGCGGACACAGCGGAGGCCGCGGCTGACGTAATCGCCACTCAGACAATCTGCATGCAGAAGTTCAGGGACGGCGGCGGAGGCCGCGGGAGACGCCATGCCAGGTGTAATATGGCGTTTACTGTGACAGCGTCCCAGAGTGACAGGAGAGGATACAGGAATGTACAAATCAGGATAACAGATGGGATTCGGTCCTGGAGCGCTGAGCCAGCCTTAGGAGGCATCTGATGGGTAAGAAATGGCGTCCAGATACCCGGATCGTGACAGCACCCCCCCCTTTAGGAGTGGCCCCAGGACACTTCTTTGGCTTTTGAGGAAACTTGGAATGGAATCTCCGGACCAAGGCAGGAGCATGGACATCAGAAGCATTGGTCCATGAACGTTCCTCAGGACCATAACCCTTCCAGTCAATAAGATATTGTAGTTGACCGTAACGGTGACGTGAGTCCAGGATCTTGGCCACTTCATACTCAACGCCTCGTTGAGTTTGGACTTTCGGAGTTGGAGGAAGTGAGGAATGAAACCGATTCAAGATCAGCGGTTTCAACAGGGAAACATGGAATGTCCTGGGTATTTTTAAGAAGGGAGGCAACTGGAGTCTGTAAGCAACAGGATTGATGACTTGTTCAATCTTGAAAGGAGGACACATAGATGCGGAGGAAGGCCTCCAAGTCCTGATTCACCCTCTCGGTTTGACCATTGGTCTGAGGATGGTAAGCCGTGGAAAACTTTAGCTTGACTTGGAGGACTTGACATAAACTTCGCCAGAATTTGGCTGTGAATTGAACTCCTCGATCTGAGATAATTTCTTCAGGAAGACCGTGGAGTCGGAAGATCTCTTGTATGAATACTTGAACCAACTTGGAAGCTGACGGAAGACCGGTGAGAGGAATGAAGTGTGCCATCTTGGTGAACCGGTCAACTACCACCCAGATGGTATTGAACTTGTTGCACATGGGTAAGTCTGTAATGAAATCCATCGACAAGTGGGTCCATGGTCGACGGGGAACGGATAGTGGAACCAGTTGCCCCGCAGGCGACTGGCGGGATACTTTATGTTGGGCACACTTTGGGCAAGATGCAATAAACTCCAAGACGTCCTTTTTCAGAGTTGGCCACCAATAGGACCTAGAGATAAACTCCAGGGTTTTTTAGATACCTGTATGTCCGGCAAAACGGGAAGCATGGGCCCAATGCATGAGCTTCTTCCTTAGCATCGGCTTCACAAAACTTTTCCCTGATGGGGGCGTAGAGTCCATCCCTACCGTGGAGAATGCCAACGGATTTATAATAGGATGCTTGTCTGAAGACTCTGACTCATTTTCTTGCTCCCATGAGCGGGAAAGGGCATCGGCCTTGCGATTCTGAGAGCCCGGACAGAACTGGAGTTTAAAGTCGAACCTGGAAAAGAAAAGTGCCCATCTGGCCTGACGAGGGTTGAGACATTGTGCGCCCTTCAGGTATAAAAGGTTCTTGTGGTCTGTAAGTATGGTGATTGAATGAGAAGCTCCCTCCAACAGATACCTCCACTCTTCTAGAGCGAGCTTGATGGCTAGCAACTCCTGGTCGCCAATGGCATAGTTGCGCTCAGCTGGGGAGAACTTCCGGGAGAAGAAACTGCAAGGGTGTAAATGGCCATCTTTAGCCCTCTGAGATAACACCGCTCCTACTCCAACGGAGGAGGCATCCACCTCTAAGATGAAAGGAGAGTCGATGTCAGGCTGTTTCAGAACAGGCGCAGAGATGAACCTTTGTTTTAAAAGATGAAATGCTTGCATGGCTTCTTCAGACCACTTGGACGGGTTAGCACCCTTCTTAGTGAAAGCAGTAATAGGCGCCACAATGGTGGAAAAGTCTCGTATAAACTTTCGGTAATAGTTGGCGAACCCTAAGAACCTCTGGACCCCTTTGAGGGTTAAGGGTACCGGCCAATTTTGGATTGCTTGTAGTTTCTCAGGATCCATCTCTAGTCCGGAACCGGACACAATGTACCCTAGAAACGGAATGGACTTGACTTCAAAGACGCATTTTTCTAATTTACAATAGAGATGATTGACACGGAGACGGGACAGAACCTCTTTAACCCAAAAACGATGTTCCTCTAAATCGTTGGCAAAAATGAGGATATCGTCTAGATAGACCACGACATGACAGTATAGAATGTCTCTGAAGATCTCATTGACAAAATGCTGGAAGACAGCTGGAGCATTGCTCAATCCGAAGGGCATGACGAGGTACTCATAATGTCCGTCACGGGTGTTAAAGGCGGTCTTCCACTCGTCACCCTCACAGATCCGGATGAGATTGTATGCACCTCGCAAGTCCAGCTTTGTAAAGATGGTAGCTCCGCTAACTCTGTCAAAGAGCTCAGTAATCAGGGGTAAAGGATAACGGTTCTTGATGGTAATGTCGTTCAAACCTCTGTAGTCGATGCACGGCCGCAGACCACCATCTTTCTTTTTTACAAAAAAGAAGCCTGCGCCGGCTGGAGAAGAAGAAGGTCGAATGAACCCCTTTGCTAGGTTCTCTTTAATATATTCCTCCATAGAATGCGTCTCAGGCAGAGACAACGGATAAGTTCGGCCTCGAGGTGGAACCTTCCCTGGAACGAGATCAATCGGACAGTCCCATTCTCTATGAGGAGGAAGGATATCAGCAGAAGCTTTACTGAACACATCCGTGAAATCTTGATATGGAGGAGGTGGAACATCAAACGACCTGGGGGAGGAAGAACAGACAGGCAATACTTTAAACAAACATGTCTCAGCACAGGAGGAACCCCATGCCAGGATTTGCGTAGTCGTCCAATCAATTGTAGGATTGTGAAGACGGAGCCATGGAAGGCCCAGGACCACAGGATGTGTGGCTCTTGGAATCACTAAAAAAGAAATAAGTTCGGAATGAAGAACTCCCACTCTCAGACGAACTGGTAGAGTCCTTAAAGAAATAACTGCATCAAAAATTTTGCTGCCATCCACGGCAGTTAAAGAAATGGACGAAGGAAGTCTCTCGGTGGGTAGGGACCACCGTTTAACATAGGCTTCGGTAATAAAGTTCCCAGCTGCTCCGGAATCAAGGAGGGCAATGACGTTCCGATAACGTTGAGCAACTTGAAGCGAGACTGGGAGATTACAATCTTGAGGAGATGGAGAGGAGATCATTACTCCTAGCCGGCCCTCTCCTTGGCGAGCTAGGATTTGGAGTTTCCCGGACGTTTGGGACAGGCATTAATGGTGTGAGACGGAGCTGCACAATAGAGACAGAGAAACTCGGAGAGACGTCTTCGGCGCTCAGCAGGAGTTAAACGGGAACGGCCAAGTTGCATGGGCTCATCTTTAGATGGTGACAGTTGACGAGGAGGAGGAGCAGAAGATTTTGGAGCAGATGATCTTCCACGCTCAGTTGCTCTCTCTCTGAAACGTAAATCAACTTTCGTGCAGAGTGAGATTAGCTCATCTAACTTAGAAGGTAAGTCTCTGGTAGCTAACTCATCTTTATTACGCTCAGATAAGCCATGCCAGAATGCAGCATACAGGGCCTCGTCGTTCCATGCCAGTTCGGATGCCAGGATCTGGAACTATATCAGATATTGTCCTACAGTACGTGACCCCTGGCGTAAACGGAGAATCTCGGATGAAGCTGAGGTTACCCGGCCTGGCTCGTCGAAGATGCGCCTGAATGTTGACACGAAGGCAGTGTAGGAAGATAGCAGGGTGTCGGACCTCTCCCATAACGGTGATGCCCAATCAAGGGCTGAGCCACTGAGAAGAGAAATAATGTAGGCAATTTTTGTACGGTCACTGGGAAAATTGCCAGGTTGTAGCTCAAACTGAATCTCACACTGGTTGAGAAATCCCCTGCAGAATCTTGGAGATCCGTCAAATTTTGCTGGCGTTGGAAGATGAAGACGTGGAGCAGAAATGGGTAAGGTGGGTGGGGTTATAGCTGGAGTCACTGTGGTTGACGCACCAGACGCGCCTGATCCACGGAGAGTTGTCAGAATCCCATCCAGCCGAGTAGAGAGATCCTGGAGACAGCGGATGATGTGGCCCTGTGCAGCCTCCTGATGTTCTAGTCGGGCTGCCAGTTCTTGCATCGGCCTGGCCGCTTGATCCTGGTCTCCGGCTGGATTCATTAGGTCAGTGCTTACTGTCACAACTGAGGGCCTGAGCTGACGGGAGGCAGCCTCAGTTGTAGGGGCTGAGATGTACCGGAACCTGGGAGGTTGTATCAGACCCCTGGACATGTAAGTAACAAGAATAATAACTGCCCGAAGGCGTGACCACGACAACTTGGATAAAAGTCAATGATGTTTATTATGACAACTCCGCAACACAGCAGCAGTAAAAGAAAACGTAAAAGTCAGCAAAGAATAAATACAGTTCCTGGGTACTACAGGATGGCAGGAGCCACAGGGCACTGGTAGTGTGAGATAGTTCTTATGATCTTCTAGATGGAAAGTCCTTACTAGGCCCGACTGTAGCAATGGAGATAACCCAGGATTGTGCCAGCTGGTGTTCCAGGAAAAGCTGGGTTGCTGAAGATAAAACAGCTGCTGTGGATACTGGCTGGAACCAGACTGTTGTTAGCACGGAGTGGATACTGGCTGGAACCAGTTAAATAATAAATGAACTTGGGAGCGATGAAATATGAACTGAAATGTAGAACTTGAGAGCGGAGAAATAATAATACCGGTGGAGAGTGGTAAAGTGTAGAAAGGACACCGGCCCTTTAAGGGAAGCTGTACTCTGCTGGAAGCTGAGCTGGAAGCAGGTAATGTTGTAGCTGGAAACAGATGAATCCACAATGGATTGGAGAGTCAGGCTACACCGCAGGTGGAATGCTGGTGCGGATCTCTATGGTGGAAGTCTTGAGACAGGAGCTGGAACCTGGAAGACAATCACAGGAGAGAGACAAACAGGAACTAGGTTTGACAACCAAAGCACTGACGCCTTCCTTGCTCAGGCACAGTGTATTTATACCTGCAGCAAGGAAGGGATTGGCTAGGCAATTATGCAGATTATCAATACTGAGAACAGATTGGTGGAAATGATCAGCTGACAGAATCCAAGATGGCTGCGCCCATGCAGACACTTGGAGGGAAGTTTGGTTTGTAATCCATGTGGTAATGAAAACAGTAATGGCGGCGCCGGCCACCGGAGACAGGAGGCGCCAGGCTGACAGATGCACATCCAACCACGCGGACACAGCGGAGGCCGCGGCTGACGTAATCGCCACTCAGACACTCTGCATGCAGAAGTTCAGGGACGGCGGCGGAGGCCGCGGGAGACGCCATGCCAGGTGTAATATGGCGTTTACTGTGACAGCGTCCCAGAGTGACAGGAGAGGATACAGGAATGTACACATCAGGATAACAGATGGGATCCGGTCCTGGAGCGCTGAGCCAGCCTTAGGAGGCATCTGATGGGTAAGAAATGGCGTCCAGATACCCGGATCGTGACAGCACCCCCCCCTTTAGGAGTGGCCCCAGGACACTTCTTTGGCTTTTGAGGAAACTTGGAATGGAATCTCCGGACCAAGGCAGGAGCATGGACATCAGAAGCATTGGTCCATGAACGTTCCTCAGGACCATAACCCTTCCAGTCAATAAGATATTGTAGTTGACCGTAACGGTGACGTGAGTCCAGGATCTTGGCCACTTCATACTCAACGCCTCGTTGAGTTTGGACTTTCGGAGTTGGAGGAAGTGAGGAATGAAACCGATTCAAGATCAGCGGTTTCAACAGGGAAACATGGAATGTCCTGGGTATTTTTAAGAAGGGAGGCAACTGGAGTCTGTAAGCAACAGGATTGATGACTTGTTCAATCTTGAAAGGAGGACACATAGATGCGGAGGAAGGCCTCCAAGTCCTGATTCACCCTCTCGGTTTGACCATTGGTCTGAGGATGGTAAGCCGTGGAAAACTTTAGCTTGACTTGGAGGACTTGACATAAACTTCGCCAGAATTTGGCTGTGAATTGAACTCCTCGATCTGAGATAATTTCTTCAGGAAGACCGTGGAGTCGGAAGATCTCTTGTATGAATACTTGAACCAACTTGGAAGCTGACGGAAGACCGGTGAGAGGAATGAAGTGTGCCATCTTGGTGAACCGGTCAACTACCACCCAGATGGTATTGAACTTGTTGCACATGGGTAAGTCTGTAATGAAATCCATCGACAAGTGGGTCCATGGTCGACGGGGAACGGATAGTGGAACCAGTTGCCCCGCAGGCGACTGGCGGGATACTTTATGTTGGGCACACTTTGAGCAAGATGCAATAAACTCCAAGACGTCCTTTTTCAGAGTTGGCCACCAATAGGACCTAGATATAAACTCCAGGGTTTTTTGGATACCTGTATGTCCGGCAAAACGGGAAGCATGGGCCCAATGCATGAGCTTCTTCCTTAGCATCGGCTTCACAAAACTTTTCCCTGATGGGGGCGTAGAGTCCATCCCTACCGTGGAGAATGCCAATGGATTTATAATAGGATGCTTGTCTGAAGACTCTGACTCATTTTCTTGCTCCCATGAGCGGGAAAGGGCATCGGCCTTGCGATTCTGAGAGCCCGGACAGAACTGGAGTTTAAAGTCGAACCTGGAAAAGAAAAGTGCCCATCTGGCCTGACGAGGGTTGAGACATTGTGCGCCCTTCAGGTATAAAAGGTTCTTGTGGTCTGTAAGTATGGTGATTGAATGAGAAGCTCCCTCCAACAGATACCTCCACTCTTCTAGAGCGAGCTTGATGGCTAGCAACTCCTGGTCGCCAATGGCATAGTTGCGCTCAGCTGGGGAGAACTTCCGGGAGAAGAAACTGCAAGGGTGTAAATGGCCATCTTTAGCCCTCTGAGATAACACCGCTCCTACTCCAACGGAGGAGGCATCCACCTCTAAGATGAAAGGAGAGTCGATGTCAGGCTGTTTCAGAACAGGCGCAGAGATGAACCTTTGTTTTAAAAGATGAATTGCTTGCATGGCTTCTTCAGACCACTTGGACGGGTTAGCACCCTTCTTAGTGAAAGCAGTAATAGGCACCACAATGGTGGAAAAGTCTCGTATAAACTTTCGGTAATAGTTGGCGAACCCTAAGAACCTCTGGACCCCTTTGAGGGTTAAGGGTACCGGCCAATTTTGGATTGCTTGTAGTTTCTCAGGATCCATCTCTAGTCCGGAACCGGACACAATGTACCCTAGAAACGGAATGGACTTGACTTCAAAGACGCATTTTTCTAATTTACAATAGAGATGATTGACACGGAGACGGGACAGAACCTCTTTAACCCAAAAACGATGTTCCTCTAAATCGTTGGCAAAAATGAGGATATCGTCTAGATAGACCACGACATGACGGTATAGAATGTCTCTGAAGATCTCATTGACAAAATGCTGGAAGACAGCTGGAGCATTGCTCAATCCGAAGGGCATGACGAGGTACTCATAATGTCCGTCACGGGTGTTAAAGGCGGTCTTCCACTCGTCACCCTCACGGATCCGGATGAGATTGTATGCACCTCGCAAGTCCAGCTTTGTAAAGATGGTAGCTCCGCTAACTCTGTCAAAGAGCTCAGTAATCAGGGGTAAAGGATAACGGTTCTTGATGGTAATGTCGTTCAAACCTCTGTAGTCGATGCACGGCCGCAGACCACCATCTTTCTTTTTTACAAAAAAGAAGCCTGCGCCGGCTGGAGAAGAAGAAGGTCGAATGAACCCCTTTGCTAGGTTCTCTTTAATATATTCCTCCATAGAATGCGTCTCAGGCAGAGACAACGGATAAGTTCGGCCTCGAGGTGGAACCTTCCCTGGAACGAGATCAATCGGACAGTCCCATTCTCTATGAGGAGGAAGGATATCAGCAGAAGCTTTACTGAACACATCCGTGAAATCTTGATATGGAGGAGGTGGAACATCAGACGACCTGGGGGAGGAAGAACAGACAGGCAATACTTTAAACAAACATGTCTCAGCACAGGAGGAACCCCATGCCAGGATTTGCGTAGTCGTCCAATCAATTGTAGGATTGTGAAGACGGAGCCATGGAAGGCCCAGGACCACAGGATGTGTGGCTCTTGGAATCACTAAAAAAGAAATAAGTTCGTAATGAAGAACTCCCACTCTCAGACGAACTGGTAGAGTCCTTAAAGAAATAACTGCATCAAAAATTTTGCTGCCATCCACGGCAGTTAAAGAAATGGACGAAGGAAGTCTCTCGGTGGGTAGGGACCACCGTTTAACATAGGCTTCGGTAATAAAGTTCCCAGCTGCTCCGGAATCAAGGAGGGCAATGACGTTCCGATAACGTTGAGCAACTTGAAGCGAGACTGGGAGATTACAATCTTGAGGAGATGGAGAGGAGATCATTACTCCTAGCCGGCCCTCTCCTTGGCGAGCTAGGATTTGGAGTTTCCCGGACGTTTGGGACAGGCATTAATGGTGTGAGACGGAGCTGCACAATAGAGACAGAGAAACTCGGAGAGACGTCTTCGGCGCTCAGCAGGAGTTAAACGGGAACGGCCAAGTTGCATGGGCTCATCTTTAGATGGTGACAGTTGACGAGGAGGAGGAGCAGAAGATTTTGGAGCAGATGATCTTCCACGCTCAGTTGCTCTCTCTCTGAAACGTAAATCAACTTTCGTGCAGAGTGAGATTAGCTCATCTAACTTAGAAGGTAAGTCTCTGGTAGCTAACTCATCTTTAATACGCTCAGATAAGCCATGCCAGAATGCAGCATACAGGGCCTCGTCGTTCCATGCCAGTTCAGATGCCAGGATCTGGAACTGTATCAGATATTGTCCTACAGTACGTGACCCCTGGCGTAAACGGAGAATCTCGGATGAAGCTGAGGTTACCCGGCCTGGTTCGTCGAAGATGCGCCTGAATGTTGACACGAAGGCAGTGTAGGAAGATAGCAGGGTGTCGGACCTCTCCCATAACGGTGATGCCCAATCAAGGGCTGAGCCACTGAGAAGAGAAATAATGTAGGCAATTTTTGTACGGTCACTGGGAAAATTGCCAGGTTGTAGCTCAAACTGAATCTCACACTGGTTGAGAAATCCCCTGCAGAATCTTGGAGATCCGTCAAATTTTGCTGGCGTTGGAAGATGAAGACGTGGAGCAGAAATTGGTAAGGTGGGTGGGGTTATAGCTGGAGTCACTGTGGTTGACGCACCAGACGCGCCTGATCCACGGAGAGTTGTCTGAATCCCATCCAGCCGAGTAGAGAGATCCTGGAGACAGCGGATGATGTGGCCCTGTGCAGCCTCCTGATGTTCTAGTCGGGCTGCCAGTTCTTGCATCGGCCTGGCCGCTTGATCCTGGTCTCCGGCTGGATTCATTAGGTCAGTGCTTACTGTCACAACTGAGGGCCTGAGCTGATGGGAGGCAGCCTCAGTTGTAGGGGCTGAGATGTACCGGAACCTGGGAGGTTGTATCAGACCCCTGGACATGTAAGTAACATGAATAATAACTGCCCGAAGGCGTGACCACGACAACTTGGATAAAAGTCAATGATGTTTATTATGACAACTCCGCAACACAGCAGCAGTAAAAGAAAACGTAAAAGTCAGCAAAGAATAAATACAGTTCCTGGGTACTACAGGATGGCAGGAGCCACAGGGCACTGGTAGTGTGAGATAGTTCTTATGATCTTCTAGATGGAAAGTCCTTACCAGGCCCGACTGTAGCAATGGAGATAACCCAGGATTGTGCCAGCTGGTGTTCCAGGAAAAGCTGGGTTGCTGAAGATAAAACAGCTGCTGTGGATACTGGCTGGAACCAGACTGTTGTTAGCACGGAGTGGATACTGGCTGGAACCAGTTAAATAATAAATGAACTTGGGAGCGATGAAATATGAACTGAAATGTAGAACTTGAGAGCGGAGAAATAATAATACCGGTGGAGAGTGGTAAAGTGTAGAAAGGACACCGGCCCTTTAAGGGAAGCTGTACTCTGCTGGAAGCTGAGCTGGAAGCAGGTAATGTTGTAGCTGGAAACAGATGAATCCACAATGGATTGGAGAGTCAGGCTACACCGCAGGTGGAATGCTGGTGCGGATCTCTATGGTGGAAGTCTTGAGACAGGAGCTGGAACCTGGAAGACAATCACAGGAGAGAGACAAACAGGAACTAGGTTTGACAACCAAAGCACTGACGCCTTCCTTTCTCAGGCACAGTGTATTTATACCTGCAGCAAGGAAGGGATTGGCTAGGCAATTATGCAGATTATCAATACTGAGAACAGATTGGTGGAAATGATCAGCTGACAGAATCCAAGATGGCTGCGCCCATGCAGACACTTGGAGGGAAGTTTGGTTTGTAATCCATGTGGTAATGAAAACAGTAATGGCGGCGCCGGCCACCGGAGACAGGAGGCGCCAGGCTGACAGATGCACATCCAACCACGCGGACACAGCGGAGGCCGCGGCTGACGTAATCGCCACTCAGACACTCTGCATGCAGAAGTTCAGGGACGGCGGCGGAGGCCGCGGGAGACGCCATGCCAGGTGTAATATGGCGTTTACTGTGACAGCGTCCCAGAGTGACAGGAGAGGATACAGGAATGTACACATCAGGATAACAGATGGGATCCGGTCCTGGAGCGCTGAGCCAGCCTTAGGAGGCATCTGATGGGTAAGAAATGGCGTCCAGATACCCGGATCGTGACAGCACCCCCCCCTTTAGGAGTGGCCCCAGGACACTTCTTTGGCTTTTGAGGAAACTTGGAATGGAATCTCCGGACCAAGGCAGGAGCATGGACATCAGAAGCATTGGTCCATGAACGTTCCTCAGGACCATAACCCTTCCAGTCAATAAGATATTGTAGTTGACCGTAACGGTGACGTGAGTCCAGGATCTTGGCCACTTCATACTCAACGCCTCGTTGAGTTTGGACTTTCGGAGTTGGAGGAAGTGAGGAATGAAACCGATTCAAGATCAGCGGTTTCAACAGGGAAACATGGAATGTCCTGGGTATTTTTAAGAAGGGAGGCAACTGGAGTCTGTAAGCAACAGGATTGATGACTTGTTCAATCTTGAAAGGAGGACACATAGATGCGGAGGAAGGCCTCCAAGTCCTGATTCACCCTCTCGGTTTGACCATTGGTCTGAGGATGGTAAGCCGTGGAAAACTTTAGCTTGACTTGGAGGACTTGACATAAACTTCGCCAGAATTTGGCTGTGAATTGAACTCCTCGATCTGAGATAATTTCTTCAGGAAGACCGTGGAGTCGGAAGATCTCTTGTATGAATACTTGAACCAACTTGGAAGCTGACGGAAGACCGGTGAGAGGAATGAAGTGTGCCATCTTGGTGAACCGGTCAACTACCACCCAGATGGTATTGAACTTGTTGCACATGGGTAAGTCTGTAATGAAATCCATCGACAAGTGGGTCCATGGTCGACGGGGAACGGATAGTGGAACCAGTTGCCCCGCAGGCGACTGGCGGGATACTTTATGTTGGGCACACTTTGAGCAAGATGCAATAAACTCCAAGACGTCCTTTTTCAGAGTTGGCCACCAATAGGACCTAGAGATAAACTCCAGGGTTTTTTGGATACCTGTATGTCCGGCAAAACGGGAAGCATGGGCCCAATGCATGAGCTTCTTCCTTAGCATCGGCTTCACAAAACTTTTCCCTGATGGGGGCGTAGAGTCCATCCCTACCGTGGAGAATGCCAATGGATTTATAATAGGATGCTTGTCTGAAGACTCTGACTCATTTTCTTGCTCCCATGAGCGGGAAAGGGCATCGGCCTTGCGATTCTGAGAGCCCGGACAGAACTGGAGTTTAAAGTCGAACCTGGAAAAGAAAAGTGCCCATCTGGCCTGACGAGGGTTGAGACATTGTGCGCCCTTCAGGTATAAAAGGTTCTTGTGGTCTGTAAGTATGGTGATTGAATGAGAAGCTCCCTCCAACAGATACCTCCACTCTTCTAGAGCGAGCTTGATGGCTAGCAACTCCTGGTCGCCAATGGCATAGTTGCGCTCAGCTGGGGAGAACTTCCGGGAGAAGAAACTGCAAGGGTGTAAATGGCCATCTTTAGCCCTCTGAGATAACACCGCTCCTACTCCAACGGAGGAGGCATCCACCTCTAAGATGAAAGGAGAGTCGATGTCAGGCTGTTTCAGAACAGGCGCAGAGATGAACCTTTGTTTTAAAAGATGAAATGCTTGCATGGCTTCTTCAGACCACTTGGACGGGTTAGCACCCTTCTTAGTGAAAGCAGTAATAGGCACCACAATGGTGGAAAAGTCTCGTATAAACTTTCGGTAATAGTTGGCGAACCCTAAGAACCTCTGGACCCCTTTGAGGGTTAAGGGTACCGGCCAATTTTGGATTGCTTGTAGTTTCTCAGGATCCATCTCTAGTCCGGAACCGGACACAATGTACCCTAGAAACGGAATGGACTTGACTTCAAAGACGCATTTTTCTAATTTACAATAGAGATGATTGACACGGAGACGGGACAGAACCTCTTTAACCCAAAAACGATGTTCCTCTAAATCGTTGGCAAAAATGAGGATATCGTCTAGATAGACCACGACATGACGGTATAGAATGTCTCTGAAGATCTCATTGACAAAATGCTGGAAGACAGCTGGAGCATTGCTCAATCCGAAGGGCATGACGAGGTACTCATAATGTCCGTCACGGGTGTTAAAGGCGGTCTTCCACTCGTCACCCTCACGGATCCGGATGAGATTGTATGCACCTCGCAAGTCCAGCTTTGTAAAGATGGTAGCTCCGCTAACTCTGTCAAAGAGCTCAGTTATCAGGGGTAAAGGATAACGGTTCTTGATGGTAATGTCGTTCAAACCTCTGTAGTCGATGCACGGCCGCAGACCACCATCTTTCTTTTTTACAAAAAAGAAGCCTGCGCCGGCTGGAGAAGAAGAAGGTCGAATGAACCCCTTTGCTAGGTTCTCTTTAATATATTCCTCCATAGAATGCGTCTCAGGCAGAGACAACGGATAAGTTCGGCCTCGAGGTGGAACCTTCCCTGGAACGAGATCAATCGGACAGTCCCATTCTCTATGAGGAGGAAGGATATCAGCAGAAGCTTTACTGAACACATCCGTGAAATCTTGATATGGAGGAGGTGGAACATCAGACGACCTGGGGGAGGAAGAACAGAGAGGCAATACTTTAAACAAACATGTCTCAGCACAGGAGGAATCCCATGCCAGGATTTGCGTAGTCGTCCAATCAAGCAATGACGTTCCGATAACGTTGAGCAACTTGAAGCGAGACTGGGAGATTACAATCTTGAGGAGATGGAGAGGAGATCATTACTCCTAGCCGGCCCTCTCCTTGGCGAGCTAGGATTTGGAGTTTCCCGGACGTTTGGGACAGGCATTAATGGTGTGAGACGGAGCTGCACAATAGAGACAGAGAAACTCGGAGAGACGTCTTCGGCGCTCAGCAGGAGTTAAACGGGAACGGCCAAGTTGCATGGGCTCATCTTTAGATGGTGACAGTTGACGAGGAGGAGGAGCAGAAGATTTTGGAGCAGATGATCTTCCACGCTCAGTTGCTCTCTCTCTGAAACGTAAATCAACTTTCGTGCAGAGTGAGATTAGCTCATCTAACTTAGAAGGTAAGTCTCTGGTAGCTAACTCATCTTTAATACGCTCAGATAAGCCATGCCAGAATGCAGCATACAGGGCCTCGTCGTTCCATGCCAGTTCAGATGCCAGGATCTGGAACTGTATCAGATATTGTCCTACAGTACGTGACCCCTGGCGTAAACGGAGAATCTCGGATGAAGCTGAGGTTACCCGGCCTGGCTCGTCGAAGATGCGCCTGAATGTTGACACGAAGGCAGTGTAGGAAGATAGCAGGGTGTCGGACCTCTCCCATAACGGTGATGCCCAATCAAGGGCTGAGCCACTGAGAAGAGAAATAATGTAGGCAATTTTTGTACGGTCACTGGGAAAATTGCCAGGTTGTAGCTCAAACTGAATCTCACACTGGTTGAGAAATCCCCTGCAGAATCTTGGAGATCCGTCAAATTTTGCTGGCGTTGGAAGATGAAGACGTGGAGCAGAAATTGGTAAGGTGGGTGGGGTTATAGCTGGAGTCACTGTGGTTGACGCACCAGACGCGCCTGATCCACGGAGAGTTGTCTGAATCCCATCCAGCCGAGTAGAGAGATCCTGGAGACAGCGGATGATGTGGCCCTGTGCAGCCTCCTGATGTTCTAGTCGGGCTGCCAGTTCTTGCATCGGCCTGGCCGCTTGATCCTGGTCTCCGGCTGGATTCATTAGGTCAGTGCTTACTGTCACAACTGAGGGCCTGAGCTGATGGGAGGCAGCCTCAGTTGTAGGGGCTGAGATGTACCGGAACCTGGGAGGTTGTATCAGACCCCTGGACATGTAAGTAACATGAATAATAACTGCCCGAAGGCGTGACCACGACAAATTGGATAAAAGTCAATGATGTTTATTATGACAACTCCGCAACACAGCAGCAGTAAAAGAAAACGTAAAAGTCAGCAAAGAATAAATACAGTTCCTGGGTACTACAGGATGGCAGGAGCCACAGGGCACTGGTAGTGTGAGATAGTTCTTATGATCTTCTAGATGGAAAGTCCTTACCAGGCCCGACTGTAGCAATGGAGATAACCCAGGATTGTGCCAGCTGGTGTTCCAGGAAAAGCTGGGTTGCTGAAGATAAAACAGCTGCTGTGGATACTGGCTGGAACCAGACTGTTGTTAGCACGGAGTGGATACTGGCTGGAACCAGTTAAATAATAAATGAACTTGGGAGCGATGAAATATGAACTGAAATGTAGAACTTGAGAGCGGAGAAATAATAATACCGGTGGAGAGTGGTAAAGTGTAGAAAGGACACCGGCCCTTTAAGGGAAGCTGTACTCTGCTGGAAGCTGAGCTGGAAGCAGGTAATGTTGTAGCTGGAAACAGATGAATCCACAATGGATTGGAGAGTCAGGCTACACCGCAGGTGGAATGCTGGTGCGGATCTCTATGGTGGAAGTCTTGAGACAGGAGCTGGAACCTGGAAGACAATCACAGGAGAGAGACAAACAGGAACTAGGTTTGACAACCAAAGCACTGACGCCTTCCTTGCTCAGGCACAGTGTATTTATACCTGCAGCAAGGAAGGGATTGGCTAGGCAATTATGCAGATTATCAATACTGAGAACAGATTGGTGGAAATGATCAGCTGACAGAATCCAAGATGGCTGCGCCCATGCAGACACTTGGAGGGAAGTTTGGTTTGTAATCCATGTGGTAATGAAAACAGTAATGGCGGCGCCGGCCACCGGAGACAGGAGGCGCCAGGCTGACAGATGCACATCCAACCACGCGGACACAGCGGAGGCCGCGGCTGACGTAATTGCCACTCAGACACTCTGCATGCAGAAGTTCAGGGACGGCGGCGGAGGCCGCGGGAGACGCCATGCCAGGTGTAATATGGCGTTTACTGTGACAGCGTCCCAGAGTGACAGGAGAGGATACAGGAATGTACACATCAGGATAACAGATGGGATCCGGTCCTGGAGCGCTGAGCCAGCCTTAGGAGGCATCTGATGGGTAAGAAATGGCGTCCAGATACCCGGATCGTGACACAGCATACCCAGAATGCAATGAATGAACCTCACCCTGGGAGAACAATCTTCATGACCATGGTATCTCCTATGCAAAATAAGTATGATTTGGGATAGGGCTGGGGAGGGCCGCTGCTCAGGCACATCTCTGTCAAGTAAAGGAGATTCAACTGAGGCAGCACGAGGGAACTCTCATCTGGGGACAACAACTGCAGGGAGAACACATATTTTCAGATGAACATGGGAGGGCAGAAGGCTGCCTAATACTGAAGCACCCCCAAACAACAAACCAAATGCAACAACTAGTGCAAGCATTCCTGGGGGAAGGCCTGCAGCAGATGGATTTGCATATGGTGATGTCATCCAAGCAGTGGGTCAAAGTTGGCTTCAACCCTCAACTGCATATGAAAAGAGAAAAGGGGCGTGCAGGGCATGGCGGCCTTTTGCGGCGCTTGGATGACCCCTAGTTCGCATTAAACACCTCCACCCTCCTTCGGTGTGGGGCTCATGTTGGCTATGCCCCAGGCCCTGAAGCATACAAGCTGATTTCTTGCAGCAGCTGGGCACTGTAACAGCTCTAGAGCTGCTCTGTACGGCAAGTAAAAGGGTGTGGGCCCTGCAGCACTACCTGTAGTTTGCATTGTGCATTGGAAGGCACAAAGTAAGCAGACGGGAGAAGTCAGGATAGTGCCCAATGGCATAGAAGGGAGCAGCTCAAGAAAAGAGAAGTGGAAACAGACAGAAAACTAGGCTGGAGAGAGACCTGAGACAAAGAGATCTGAATTATACGAGAGCCGACCAGGGGAAACTCAAATTATGCAGTCAAGTTTCCCACATTTGGGGAAATCGCAGGAGCAGCACACCCAGAGTGCAATGGGTGAGCCTTGCCCTGGGAGAAGCACCTTCATGATCATAGTATCTCACCTGGCAGGTAAGTAGGATTTGGGCTAGAGCTGGGGAGGGTCGCTGCTCGGGTACCCCCCTGTCAAGTGAAGGAGATCCAACTGAGGCAGCACAAGGGAACTCTCGAAAGAAGAACAAGGCTAGAGGAAGATTCGAGACAAAGAAATCTGACTTTTACCAGAGCTGACCAGAGGAAAGCACAAACACAGTCCCCCACTACCACAAATAATGCAGTCGAGTTTCCCACATTTGGGGAAATCACAGGGGTCAGCATACCCAATGCAATGAATGAACCTCACCCTGGGAAAACAATCTTCATGACCATGGTATCGCCTATGCAAAATAAGTATGATTTGGGATAGGGCTGGGGAGGGCCGCTGCTCAGGCACATCTCTGTCAAGTAAAGGAGATTCAACTGAGGCAGCACAAGGGAACTCTCATCTGGGGACAACAACTGCAGGGAGAACACATATTTTCAGATGAACATGGGAGGGCAGAAGGCTGCCTAATACTGAAGCACCCCCAAACAACAAACCAAATGCAACAACTAGTGCAAGCATTCCTGGGGGAAGGCCTGCAGCAGATGGATTTGCATATGGTGATGTCATCCAAGCAGTGGGTCAAAGTTGGCTTCAACCCTCGTCTGCATGTGAAAAGAGAAAAGGGGCGTGCAGGGCATGGCGGCCTTTTGCGGCGCTTGGATGAGCCCTAGTCCGCATTAAACACCTCCACCCTCCTTCGGTGTGGGGCTCATGTTGGCTATGCCTCAGCCCCTGAAGCATTCAAGCTGATTTCTTGCAGTAGCTGGGCTCTGTAACAGCTCCAGAGCTGCTCTGTAAGGCAAGTAAAAGGGTGTGGGCCCTGCAGCACTACCTGTAGTTTGCATTGTGCATTGGAAGGCACAAAGTAAGCAGACGGGAGAAGTAAGGATAGTGCGCAAGGGCATAGAAGGGAGCGGCTCAAGAAAAGAGAAGTGGAAACAGACAGCAAACTAGGCTGGAGAGAGACCTGAGACAAAGAGATCTGAATTATACGAGAACCGACCAGGGGAAACACAAATTATGCAGTCAAGTTTCCCACATTTGGGGAAATCGCAGGAGCAGCACACCCAGAGTGCAATGGGTGAGCCTTGCCCTGGGAGAAGCACCTTCATGATCATAGTATCTCACCTGGCAGGTAAGTAGGAGTTGGGCTAGAGCTGGGGAGGGTCGCTGCTCGGGCACCCCCCTGTCAAGTGAAAGAGATCCAACTGAGGCAGCACAAGGGAACTCTCGAAAGAAGAACAAGGCTAGAGGAAGATCTGAGACAAAGAAATCTGACTTTTACCAGAGCTGACCAGAGGAAAGCACAAACACAGTCCCCCACTACCACAAATAATGCAGTCGAGTTTCCCACATTTGGGGAAATCACAGGGGTCAGCATACCCAGAATGCAATGAATGAACCTCACCCTGGGAGAACAATCTTCATGACCATGGTATCTCCTATGCAAAATAAGTATGATTTGGGATAGGGCTGGGGAGGGCCGCTGCTCAGGCACATCTCTGTCAAGTAAAGGAGAGATGGTCTGCCAGATTACATAATGCATACCAGAGCCATAACTAGACTTTTTGGTGCCCTGTGACAGAGAATTATATGCCCCCCCCCCCCTCCCCATTTTTGCAATATGGACAAAAGGTACATGCCTTGTGGGGAAGGGGCATAACAAGATTGGTCTCAGAGAAAGCACATGAGATATGAAGATATATCTAGTATACTTGACACTCAATGGTTTGTGGTATTGCCGGGGTGCCCTCCTTAAATGCATATACAGTCACACATGGCATGTTTGTGCAAATGGCATATCAGCAGTCAGCACTAACTGGTGACATGCCATTTGTACAAGTAAGCCATGTGTGACTAATATATAAACATGCTTTATTAAATAACACCTCAAACTATCATACCCAGGATTCAAACCTATAACCTGTTGAATTCTAATCAAACACCCTACCCATTGAGCTACTTGATCCTGCATCTTTTCTAACCTCCAAAAACAGATTCAGTTGCATTTTCCAGCGTGTTTTGTTTGCGCCTTTGCAAATGTCTTACATCGACAAACTTATTTAGTACTATTTTGCAAATAGGGTTACATTGTCGCAACATTGTGTTCCCTAATTGCTTGATTTTTTAAATGCAACAATTGATAAAGACACCTGATAATTGCTCTGTGGAGTCTTATTTTGTGTTTTGTGTTTAGTCTTTAGATCTGAATTTGAATGTACTTGTGAACTAACTTAATTTCCTACTTCTAAATTCATTCCTAAATTCACTACTTACATGAATCCTGTAGTTGGGCATTTTGGGACTTCGATTGTGGGCATTGTTTTGTGTCCAGACCAGCAGCAGGTGGTGTGCATTTGCTGGAAAGGCATCGAAGACCTCCGATATGCTGCATCTCCTGATGTGTGTCTCCCTCAAGTGGCTGTCAGCAAATGCCTGCTAGACACCCCATTCCAAGCTGATTGTGACATCATGGAACATGCATCATAGAACAGGCATGCTAAAACATGGGTCTTCAACCTGCGACCCTCCAGCTGCTGTGGAACTACACATCCCAGCATGCCCTGCCTCAGTTTTAGCATACCTTAATAGCAAAACTGTGGCAGGGCATGCTGGGATGTGTAGTTTCACAGCAGCTGGAGGGCCACAGGATGAAGACCCATGTGCTAGAGCCAAGCCGCAGGTACATTGAATGCTAGCAAGCTGAATATTTAAATCCTTTTTGTTCCGCAGCATTCCAATGCGGAAGATTCCATGGAACCAGAGATCCTTCCATTGAGAAGGACATGCTGCCTGGATGACTACACTGTGCAAATTAAATCACGGAGCCAGTTGGCTTGTGGGTGGCTCTGGTGACTGGGTGGTTGGGTGGGTGGTGTGTCGGAAGTGGAGCGCATGCAAATGATTGTGTATCATCTAGCTAGTGAGAGAGAAAACTCATGCAGGAGTGTGCCTGCTTGTCAGTGGGTTATGCACCTTGCCAGACGTTAAATCTACATAGAGCAGCTGGAGGGGACAAGAGCAGGTTTGCAAAATATAGATAGAAGAGCATATATGCTGGCGCATTCTCCATGATTGTGTCAGCTTATGTTTTGGTGCACTGCACTTTCCTCCACTAAGTTTTAGCCATTTTTGTTAAGCTCAAGTGTAGTTGCTTCTCGGCCTTTTGGCTGTGATCTTGTATCGTGGTTGAAGGGTCTGCTGGAGGGAGGGATTGTTTTCTTCATTGGCGAAAGACCAAAGATATTCCAGGATGGAAGGCTTGGGAACACTATCTGTTTTTCAGTTGTGGAAGAGCACAGAGGTCGGATTGGACTACATTCTATAGTAAAGGATATCTTTCTATTTATTGACCCTCCCCTTATATGTGTCTGTGTTACAATAAAGCTTTGATTTTGTGAATCCCTCACCCTCTTACACTCCACACCCATAGCCTTATTAACTGTTGTATTATTGTATAGTTTAAATGTATAGTGCAGTTCATGATTTATAGTGTAGACTGGCCTGTGCTGTAGTTCTTGAACTGTACTATACCGTCAGCATTTGTATTGTGTTTTGGCTGTGCTGCAACACTGTATTTATGTGTGCAATGTTTATGTATGTTTTTTTTTATGTCAATAAAGACTGCTTTTTCAAGCCAATATCTGAAAACAATCAATGTTTATCTTTGATGGCAATAAAAGTGGTATGATATTTGATGCTTTTGAAATCCAATATCTGATATGTCCCCTATCTGGGAACCATATATTAAATGGCTTTTCAGAAAAGGGAGATGGGAGAAGAGCTTTCAGTACTTGTAGGACCGATGCACATAAAGAAGCAAAAAAACATACATAAACATTACACACATAAGTACCGCGTTGCGGCACAGCCAAAACACAATAGAAATGCTGACGGTATAGTACAGTTCAAGAACTACAGCACAGGCCAGCCTACACTATAAATCATGAACTGCACTATACATTTAAACTGTACAATAATACAACAGTTAATAAGGCTATGGGTGTGGAGTGTAAGAGGGTGAGGGAATCACAAGCCCGAAGCTTTATTGAAAGACTGACACATATAAGGGGAGGATTAATAAATAGAAAGACATCCTTTACTATAGAATGTAATCCAATCCGGTCTTTCAACTCTTCCACAATTGAAAAACGGATAGTGTTCCCAAGCCTTCCATCCTGGAATATCTTTGGTCTTTCGCCAATGAAGAAAACAATCCCTCCCTCCAGCAGACCCTTCAACCACAATACAAGATCACAGCCAAAAGGCCGAGAAGCAACTACACTTGAGCTTAACAAAAATGGCTAAAACTTAGTGGAGGAAAGTGCAGTGCACCAAAACATAAGCTGACACAATCATGGAGAATGCGCCAGCATATATGCTCTTCTATCTATATTTTGCAAACCTGCTCTTGTCCCCTCCAGCTGCTCTATGTAGATTTAACGTCTGGCAAGGTGCATAACCCACTGACAAGCAGGCACACTCCTGCATGAGTTTTCACTCTCACTAGCTGGATGATACACAATCATTTGCATGTGCTCCACCTCCGACACACCACCCACCCAACCACCCAGTCACCAGAGCCACCCACAAACCAACTGGCTCCGTGATTTAATTTGCACAGTGTAGTCATCCAGGCAGCATGTCCTTCTCAATGGAAGGATCTCTGGTTCCATGGAATCTTCCGCATTGGAATGCTGCGGAACAAAAAGGATTTAAATATTCAGCTTGCTAGCATTCAATGTACCTGCGGCTTGGCTCTAGCACATGGGTCTTCATCCTGTGGCCCTCCAGCTGCTGTGAAACTACACATCCCAGCATGCCCTGCCACAGTTTTGCTATTAAGGTATGCTAAAACTGAGGCAGGGCATGCTGGGATGTGTAGTTCCACAGCAGCTGGAGGGTCGCAGGTTGAAGACCCATGTTTTAGCATGCCTGTTCTATGATGCATGTTCCGTGATGTCACAATCAGCTTGGAATGGGGTGTCTAGCAGGCATTTGCTGACAGCCACTTGAGGGAGACACACATCAGGAGATGCAGCATATCGGAGGTCTTCGATGCCTTTCCAGCAAATGCACACCACCTGCTGCTGGTCTGGACACAAAACAATGCCCACAATCGAAGTCCCAAAATGCCCAACTACAGGATTCATGTAAGTAGTGAATTTAGGAATGAATTTAGAAGTAGGAAATTAAGTTAGTTCACAAGTACATTCAAATTCAGATCTAAAGTCTAGGTAGGCCTCACGTCCTGGCAGCCGCCAGCATTTAAAAATGCCTTGATTAGAGGTACGGAATTAAATGTAGATAAGAAGTAGACACAAAATAAGACTCCGCAGAGCAGTTATCAGGTGTTTTTATCAATTGTTGCATTTAAAAAATCAAGCAATTAGGGAACACAATGTTGCAACAATGTAACCCTATTTGCAAAATAGTACTAAATAAGTTTGTCGATGTAAGACATTTGCAAAGGCGCATCCAAAACACGCTGGAAAATGCAACTGAATCTGTTTTTGGAGGCTAGAATAGGAAATGTGCATCGGTCCTACAAGTACTGAAAGCTCTTCTCCCATCTCCCTTTTCTGAAAAGCCATTTAATATATGGTTCCCAGATAGGGGACATATCAGATATTGCCTTTCAAAAGCAGCAAATATCATACCACTTCTATTGCCATCAAAGATAAACATTGATTGTTTTCAGATATTGGATTGAAAAAGCAGTCTTTATTGACATAAAGAAGCAAAAAAACATACATAAACATTACACACATAAGTACTGTGTTGCAGCACAGCCAAAACACAATACAAATGCTGTCGGTATAGTACAGTTCAAGAACTATAGCATAGGCCAGCCTACACTATAAATCATGAACTGCACTATACATTTAAACAATACAATAGTTAATAAGGCTATGGGTGTGGAGTGTAAGAGGGTGACGGAATCACAAGCCCAAAGCTTTATTGAAAGACAGACACATATAAAGGGAGGATTAATAAATACAAAGATACCCTTTACTATAGAATGTAGTCCAATCCGGTCTTTCAACTCTTCCACAACTGAAAAACGGATAGTGTTCCCAAGCCTTCCATCCTGGAATATCTTCAGTCTCTCGCCGATGAAGAAAACAATCCCTCCAGCAGACTCTTCAACCACGATACAATATCACAGCCAAAAGAGCGAGAAGCAACTACACTTGCGTTTAAACAAAATGGCTAAAACTTAGTGGAGGAAAGTGCAGTGCACCAAAACATAAGCTGACACAATCATGGAGAATGCGCCAGCATATATGCTCTTCTGTCTATATTTTCCAAACCTGCTCTTGTCCCCTCCAGTTGCTCCATGTAGATTTGACGTCTGGCAAGGTGCATAACTCACTGACAAGCAGGCACACTCCTGCATGAGTTTTCTCTCTCACTAGCTGGATGATACACATTCATTTGCATGTGCTCCACCTCCGACACACCGCCCACCCAACCACCCAGTCACCAGAGCCACCCACAAGCCAACTGGCTCCGTGATTTAATTTGCACAGTGCAGTCATCCAGGCAGCATGTCCTTCTCAATGGAATAATCTTTAGTTCCATGGAATCTTCCGCATTGGAATGCTGCGGAACAAAAAGGATTTAAACATTCAGCTTGCTAGCATTCAATGTACCTGCGGTTTGGTTCTAGCACATGGGTCTTCATCCTGTGGCCCTCCAGCTGCTGTGAAACTACACATCCCAGCATGCCCTGCCACAGTTTTGCTATTAAGGTATGCTAAAACTGAGGCAGGGCATGCTGGGATATGTAGTTCCACAGCAGCTGGAGGGTCGCAGGTTGAAGACCCATGTTCTAGCATGCCTGTTCTATGATGCATGTTCCGTGATGTCACAATCAGCTTGGAATGGGGTGTCTAGCATGCATTTGCTGACAGCCACTTGAGGCAGACACACATCAGGAGATGCAGCATATCGGAGGTCTTCGATGCCTTTCCAGCAAATGCACACCACCAGCTGCTGGTCTGGACACAAAACAATGCCCACAATTGAAGGCTCAAAATGCCCAACTACAGGATTAATGTAAGTAGTGAATTTAGGAATGAATTTAGAAGTAGGAAATTAAGTTAGTTCACAAGTACATTCAAATTCAGATCTAAAGACTAGGTAGGCCTCACGTCCTGGCAGCGCCCAGCATTTAAAAATGCCTTGATTATAGGTAGGGAATTAAATGTAGATAAGAAGTAGACACAAAAGAAGACTCCACAGAGCAATTATCAGGTGTCTTTATCAATTTTTGCATTTAAAAAATCAAGCAATTAGGGAACACAATGTTGCGACAATGTAACCCTATTTGCAAAATAGTACTAAATAAGTTTGTCGATGTAAGACATTTGCAAAGGCGCAAACAAAACACGCTGGAAAATGCAACTGAATCTGTTTTTGGAGGTTAGAATAGATGCAGGATCAAGTAGCTCAATGGGTAGGGTGTTTGATTAGAATTTAACAGGTTATAGGTTTGAATCCTGGGTATGATAGTTTGAGGTGTTATTTAATAAAGTATGTTTATATATTAGTCACACATGGCTTACTTGTACAAATGGCATGTCACCAGTTAGTGCTGACTGCTGATATGCCATTTACACAAACATGCCATGTGTGACTGTATATGCATTTAAGGAGGGCACCCCGGCAATACCACAAACCATTGAGTGTCAAGTATACTAGATATATCTTCATATCTCATGTGCTTTCTCTGAGACCAATCTTGTTATGCCCCTTCCCCACAAGGCATGCACCTTTTGTCCATATTGCAAAAATGGGGGGGTGGGCATATAATTCTCTGTCACAGGGCACCAAAAAGTCTAGTTATGGTTCTGGTATGCATTAAGTAATCTGGCAGACCATCTCTCCAACACTGGCTGGTTGGAATAGAAATCCGGTTATCTATGTGAGCAAATGACCATCAACGATTTACTCTCAAACACAAAAAAATGGACAAAAATGGTCCCCTAAACAAATTGGTTAAATTTTGGGTTTAACCAATTTGTGTAATGACCATTTTTGACCACTTTTCTAGTGTTTGGGAGCAAATGGTAATTGACATTTGCTCCTATACATTACCAGATTTTCATTCCATCCATCCAGACTGGATAGATAGCCTGACAGATAATTGTGTAGTGTACGCCCAGGATAACTGTTAGTCATGCTTTATTTTATGACGGCACATAAATGGGTGGGCAGATCCAGGGCAAGCACTGCCCACTCATGCATAGTTGTCAACTGATGTGAAGTTCCAGGGGGCAATCTCAGTTATAAAGAGAAGTATCTGGAAATTGTGCCTAGTTAAAAAAAAAAAAAAAAATTTGATCAACTCCATTTATTTAGTATGATATCCCAGGTGATAGGATGCCGGCAGTCAGAACAACATACTTTATTAAATAACACATCTCAAACTACCATACCCAGGATTCAAACCTATAACATGTTGAATTCTAATCAAACACCCTACCTATTGAGCTATTTGATCCTGCATAAAAATTGTGAACATTATATGAAGCTATTGGTACTTTGAAAAAAAAAAGAATCAGCATTACAACGCAGCAGATCCATGCAGTTTGCAGCCACACACTACATGTATCTGCTCAGCCACAATGCTGATTATTTCTTCACAAAGTACAAGGTGAGCTCCAAACAGAATTCTCTAGCTTAGAATTATACCTTTCTTTGCCAAACCTAGAAGTCGGGCCCCCCACCCTGGGATCCCCCAGAGGGAGGCCTGCACCGTCATGCGGCAGGCTTGTCCGTTTTGGAAGCAGGCTGATGGGCAGCCCAGGATTGCTTCAGTCTGGGCTTGGCAGGTCTGGAAACATGAGCTTGCTTTGGGTATGCCTGACCTTGGGTACGCTTTACCTGGAGGATGAAAGGGCCAAGAAAAGTACTTTTAGCCTTCTGCGTGGTAGGAGTCATACTAGGTAGGCAAGCTGTTTTAGCAGTAGCCAGATCAGCTACAATCTTATTGAGGTCTTCTCCAAAAGGAGATTCAACTGAGGCAGCACAAGGGAACTCTCATCTGGGGACAACAACTGCAGGGAGAACACATATTTTCAGATGAACATGGTAGGGCAGAAGGCTGCCTAATACTGAAGCACCCCCAAACAACAAATCAAATGCAACTTACTTGACAGAGATGTGCCTGAGCAACGGCCCTCCCCAGCCCTATCCCAAATCATACTTATTTTGCATAGGAGATACCATGGTCATGAAGATTGTTCTCCAAGGGTTAGGTTCATTCATTGCATTCTGGGTATGCTGACCCCTGTGATTTCCCCAAATGTGGGAAACTCGACTGCATTATTTGTGGTAGTGGGGGACTGTGTTTGTGCTTTCCTCTGGTCAGCTCTGGTAAAAGTCAGATTTCTTTGTCTCAGATCTTACTCTAGCCTTGTTCTTCTTTCGAGAGTTCCCTTGTGCTGCCTCAGTTGGATCTCCTTCACTTGACAGGCGGGTGCCCGAGCAGCGACCCTCCCCAGCTCTAGCCCAACTCCTACTTACCTGCCAGGTGAGATACTATGATCATGAAGTTGCTTCTCCCAGGGCAAGGCTCACCCATTGCACTCTGGGTGTGCTGCCCCTGCGATTTCCCCAAATGTGGGAAACTTGACTGCATAATTTGAGTTTTCCCTGGTCGGCTCTCATGTAATTCAGATCTCTTTGTCTCAGGTCTCTCTCCAGCCTAGTTTGCTGTCTGGTTCCACTTCTTTTTTCTTGAGCACCTCCCTTCTATACCCTTGTGCACTATCCTGACCTCCTCCCGTCTGCTTACTTTGTGCCTCCCAATGCACAATGCAAACTACGGGTAGTGCTGCAGGGCCCACACCCTTTTACTTGCTTTACAGAGCAGCTCTGGAGCTGTTACAGTTCCCAGCTGCTGCAAGAAATCAGCTTGAATGCTTCAGGGGCTGGGGAATGGCCAACATGAGCCCCACACCGAAGGAGGGTGGGGGTGCTTAATGCGAACTAGGGGTCATCCAAGCACCACAAAAGGCCTCCATGCCCTGCACGCCCCTTTTCTCTTTTCATATGCAGACGAGGGTTGAAGCCAACTTTGACCCACTGCTTGGATGACATCACCATATTCAAATCCATCTGCTGCAGGCCTTCCCCCAGGAATGCTTGCACTAGTTGTTGCATTTGGTTTGTTGTTTGGGGGTGCTTCAATATTAGGCAGCCTTCTGCCACCCCATGTTCATCTGAAAATATGTGTTCTCCTTGTAGTTGTTGTCCCCAGATGAGAGTTCCCTTGTGCTGCCTCAGTTGAATCTCCTTTACTTGACAGAGATGTGCCTGAGCAGCGGCCCTCCCCAGCCCTATCCCAAATCATACTTATTTTGCATAGGAGATGCTATTGTCATGAAGATTGTTCTCCCAGGGTGAGGTTCATTCATTGCATTCTGGGTATGCTGACCCCTGTGATTTCCCCAAATGTGGGAAACTCGACTGCATTATTTGTGGTAGTGGTGGACTGTGTTTGTGCTTTCCTCTGGTCAGCTCTGGTAAAAGTCAGATTTCTTTGTCTCAGATCTTCCTCTAGCCTTGTTCTTCTTTTGAGAGTTCCCTTGTGCTGCCTCAGTTGGATCTCCTTCACTTGACAGGTAGTGCCCGAGCAGCGACCCTCCCCAGCTCTAGCCCAACTCCTACTAACCTGCCAGGTGAGATACTATGATCATTAAGGTGCTTCTCCCAGGGCAAGGCTCACCCATTGCACTCTGGGTGTGCTGCCCCTTGCGATTTCCCCAAATGTGGGAAACTTGACTGCATAATTTGTGTTTCCCCTGGACGGCTCTCGTATAATTCAGATCTCTTTGTCTCAGGTCTCTCTCCAGCCTAGTATGCTGTCTGTTTCCACTTCTCTTTTCTTGAGCCCCTCCCTTCTATAACCTTGTGCACTATCCTGACTTCTCCTCCCATCTGCTTACTTTGTGCCTTCCAATGCACAATGCAAACTACAGGTAGTGCTGCAGGGCCCACACCCTTTTACTTGCCTTACAGAGCAGCTCTGGAGCTGTTACAGTACCCAGCTGCTGCAAGAAATCAGCTTGAATGCTTCAGGGGCTGGGGCATGGCCAACATGAGCCCCACACCGAAGGAGGGTGGGGGTGTTTAATGCGAACTAGGGGTCATCCAAGCGTCGCAAAAAAGGCCGCCATGCCCTGCATATCCCTTTTCTCTTTTCATAAGCAGACGAGGGTTGAAGCCAACTTTGACCCACTGCTTGGATGACATCACTTGCTGCCTTTCCAATGAAGCAAGTTTAATTTAGTAATAGGTGAAAAACCATCCCTACAAAGGTGTTAATCAGATACTTGGCTTTGTGGACACTTTTCAGAGAACAAATTTGTTAGCATAAAAATAAAGCCAGAAAATGAAGCGCTGTTTAATCACTCAATTGGATTTTTCTGCAAGCGTATTTCTTTTTCTCTGCAACCCACTGCTAAGTTGTGCTTCCTAGCTGTTCTTTTATAAAATCACTTAATCAAATCTAACTCTGATTACATCAGAGAAGGCCAGGTACCCTACACCATAAGAGGGGGTTTGAAATTTTGACTTGTCTACTTAAAGATCACCAAAATCTGATAACAAGGTAAATTACATCCCTGGGTAGGATTGAACCACCAACCTTTTGGTTAATAACCGAACACGCTAACTGATTGCGCCACAGAGACACATTGCAAAAGTATATACTGACAAAGGCTAATAAGCATTCATCTAGAACGTTTCCTAGAAAAACTTTAAAAAGTCAATAATCTGGAGAGTTTTTGTAAGATGTTTCTTCCATCAACCAATGAAAAAACACATTGGTACTTTCCCATGATGAGTGAGTGCTTCAGGATCTCTTGCACTTACATGTGCAGCAGAGTACTGCAATGGAAGCATGCTGGGCCCATAACCCAGAGGTAGGCAGATTGAAACTATCCTCTGCTATATGCATTTTTTTTTGTTAATTAAAGTAATCCAAAACTGGGATTGATATTTTTGCTCTTTTATTTTTACTTAAAGTACAATAACTTTTATTATTTTAATTTGTTTTAATAGTATATTGACAGTATTGTTTTCTTTCAAAAATCCACTTAATTTTCTTTACCCTATTATTCAAATGGTAATTGACAAAAACAAACTACATTGTCACCAGAAGAGCAATACAAAATGTACAAGTGATATATTAAAATCATCTTTCCAGCTTGAATTTCAATGATGCATTGGGGCAACGATTTTGTGAGAAACCTCTTCACCCTTAAATAAAGATTTTCTTAATTCCTTACCTGTGTGCTAATTAGATATCACCTTGTTTTCACATTAAACAGACTTCCACATGAGAAAGCAGCAAGGATGCAGTGGCGTTAATGTTTCCTGGTGTCAACCTGTATTATTTCAGTAGATATTGAAATGAGGATGCATCTTGCTGCCTTTCCAATGAAGCATGTTTAATTTAGTAATAGGTGAAAAACCATCCCTACAAAGGTGTTAATCAGATACTTGGCTTTGTGGACTCTTTTCATAGAACAAATTTGTTAGCATAAAAATAAAGCCAGAAAATGAAGAGCTGTTTAATCACTCAGTTGGATTTTTCTGCCAGCATATTTCTTTTTCTCTGCAACCCACTGCTAAATTGTGCTTCCTAGCTGTTTTTTTTATAAAATCACTTAATCAAATCTAACTCTGATTACATCAGAGTAGGCCAGGTACCCTACACCATAAGAGAGGGTTTGAAATTTTGACTTGTCTACTTAAATATCACCAAAATCTGATCACAAGGTCAATTACGTCCCTGGTTGGGATTGAACCACCAACTTTTTGGTTAATAGCCGTACACACTAACTGATTGTGCTACAGCGACACTTTGCAAAAGTACATACTGACAAAGGCTAATAAGCATTCATCTAGAACGTTTCCTAGAAAAACTTTAAAAAGTCAATAATCTGGAGAGTTTTTGTAAGATGTTTCTTCCATCAACCAACGAAGAAACACATTGGTACTTTCCCATGATGAGTGAGTGCTTCAGGATCTCTTGCACTTACATGTGCAGCAGAGTACTGTAATGAAAGCATGCTGGGTTCATAACCCAGAGGTAGGCAGATTGAAACTATCCTCTGCTATATGCATTTTTTTTTGTTAATTAAAGTAATCCAAAACTGGGATTGATATTTTTGCTCTTTTATTTTTACTTAAAGTACAATAACTTTTATCATTTTAATTTGTTTTAATAGTATATTGACAGTATTGTTTTCTTTCAAAAATCCACTTAATTTTCTTTACCCAATTATTAAAATGGTAATTGACAAAAACAAACTACATTGTCACCAGAAGAGCAATACAAAATGTACAAGTGATATATTAAAATCATCTTTCCAGCTTGGATTTCAATGATGCATTGGGGCAACGATTTTGTGAGAAACATCTTCACCCTTAAATAAAGATTTTCTTAATTTCTTACCTGTGTGCTAATTAGATATCACCTTGTTTTCACATTAAACAGACTTCCACATGAGAAAACAGCAAAGATGCAGTGGCGTTAATGTTTCCTGGTGTCAACCTGTATTATTTCAGTAGATATTGAAATGAGGATGCATCTTGCTGCCTTTCCAATGAAGCAAGTTTAATTTAGTAATAGGTGAAAAACCATCCCTAAAAAGATGTTAATCCGATACTTGGCTTTGTGGACACTTTTCAGAGAACAAATTAGTTAGCATAAAAATAAAGCCAGAAAATGAAGAGCTGTTTAATCACTCAATTGGATATTTCTGCCAGCATATTTCATTTTCTCTGCAACCCACTGCTAAATTGTGCTTCCTAGCTGTTTTTTGATAAAATCACTTAATCAAATCTAACTCTGATTACATCAGAGTAGGCCAGGTACCCTACACCATAAGAGGGGGTTTGAAATTTTGACTTGTCTACTTAAAGATCACCAAAATCTGATGACAAGGTCAATAACATCCCTGGGTGGGATTGAACCACCAACCCTTTGGTTAATAACCAAACACACTAACCGATTGCACCACAGAGACACTTTACAAAAGTACATACTGACAAAGGCTAATAAGCATTCATCTAGAACGTTTCCTAGAAAACTTTAAAAAGTCAATAATCTGGAGAGTTTTTGTAAGATGTTTCTTCCATCAACCAATGAAGAAACGCATTGGTACTTTTCCATGATGAGTGAGTGCTTCAGGATCTCTTGCACTTACATGTGCAGCAGAGTACTGCAATGGAAGCATGCTGGGCCCATAACCCAGAGGTAGGCAGATTGAAACTATCCTCTGCTATATGCATTTTTTTTTGTTAATTAAAGTAATCCAAAACTGGGATTGATATTTTTGCTCTTTTATTTTTACTTAAAGTACAATAACTTTTACCATTTTAATTTGTTTTAATAGTATATTGACAGTATTGTTTTCTTTCAAAAATCCACTTAATTTTCTTTACCCGATTATTAAAATGGTAATTGACAAAAACAAACTACATTGTCACCAGAAGAGCAATACAAAATGTACAAGTGATATATTAAAATCATCTTTCCAGCTTGAATTTCAATGATGCATTGGGGCAACGATTTTGTGAGAAACATCTTCACCCTTAAATAAAGATTTTCTTAATTCCTTACCTGTGTGCTAATTAGATATCACCTTGTTTTCACATTAAACAGACTTCCACATGAGAAAGCAGCAAGGATGCAGTGGCGTTAATGTTTCCTGGTGTCAACCTGTATTATTTTAGTAGATATTGAAATGAGTATGCATCTTGCTGCCTTTCCAATGAAGCAAGATTAATTTAGTAATAGGTGAAAAACCATCCCTACAAAGATGTTAATCAGATACTTGGCTTTGTGGACACTTTTCAGAGAACAAATTTGTTAGCATAAAAATAAAGCCAGAAAATGAAGAACTATTTAATCACTCAATTGGATTTTTTTTCCAGCATATTTCTTTTTCTCTGCAAACCACTGCTAAATTGTGCTTCCTAGCTGTTTTTATAAAATCACTGAATCAAATCTAACTCTGATTACATCAGAGAAGGCCAGGTACCCTACACCATAACAGGGGTTTTTGAAATTTTGACTTGTCTACTTAAAGATCACCAAAATCTGATAACAAGGTCAATTACATCCCTGGGTGGGATTGAACCACCAACCCTTTGGTTAATAACCAATCACACTAACCGATTGCGCCACAGAGACACTTTGCAAAAGTCCATACTGACAAAGGCTAATAAGCATTCATCTAGAACGTTTCCTAGAAAAACTTTAAAAAGTCAATAATCTGGAGAGTTTTTGTAAGATGTTTCTTCCATCAACCAACGAAGAAACACATTGGTACTTTCCCATGATGAGTGAGTGCTTCAGGATCTCTTGCACTTACATGTGCAGCAGAGTACTGTAATGAAAGCATGCTGGGTTCATAACCCAGAGGTAGGCAGATTGAAACTATCCTCTGCTATATGCATTTTTTTTTTGTTAATTAAAGTAATCCAAAACTGGGATTGATATTTTTGCTCTTTTATTTTTACTTAAAGTACAATAACTTTTACCATTTTAATTTGTTTTAATAGTATATTGACAGTATTGTTTTCTTTCAAAAATCCACTTAATTTTCTTTACCCGATTATTAAAATGGTAATTGACAAAAACAAACTACATTGTCACCAGAAGAGCAATACAAAATGTACAAGTGATATATTAAAATCATCTTTCCAGCTTGAATTTCAATGTTGCATTGGGGCAACGATTTTGTGAGAAACATCTTCACCCTTAAATAAAGATTTTCTTAATTCCTTACCTGTGTGCTAATTAGATATCACCTTGTTTTCACATTAAACAGACTTCCACATGAGAAAGCAGCAAGGATGCAGTGGCGTTAATGTTTCCTGGTGTCAACCTGTATTATTTCAGCAGATATTGAAATGAGGATGCATCTTGCTGCCTTTCCAATGAAGCAAGTTTAATTTAGTAATAGGTGAAAAACCATCCCTACAAAGATGTTAATCCGATACTTGGCTTTGTGGACACTTTTCAGAGAACAAATTTGTTAGCATAAAAATAAAGCCAGAAAATGAAGAGCTGTTTAATCACTCAATTGGATTTTTCTGCCAGCATATTTCATTTTCTCTGCAACCCACTGCTAAATTGTGCTTCCTAGCTGTTTTTTGATAAAATCACTTAATCAAATCTAACTCTGATTACATCAGAGTAGGCCAGGTACCCTACACCATAAGAGGGGGTTTGAAATTTTGACTTGTCTACTTAAAGATCACCAAAATCTGATGACAAGGTCAATAACATCCCTGGGTGGGATTGAACCACCAACCCTTTGGTTAATAACCAAACACACTAACCGATTGCACCACAGAGACATTTTGCAAAAGTGCATACTGACAAAGGCTAATAAGCATTCATCTAGAACGTTTCCTAGAAAACTTTAAAAAGACAATAATCTGGAGAGTTTTTGTAAGATGTTTCTTCCATCAACCAATGAAGAAACGCATTGGTACTTTCCCATGATGAGTGAGTGCTTCAGGATCTCTTGCACTTACATGTGCAGCAGAGTACTGCAATGGAAGCATGCTGGGCCCATAACCCAGAGGTAGGCAGATTGAAACTATCCTCTGCTATATGCATTTTTTTTTGTTAATTAAAGTAATCCAAAACTGGGATTGATATTTTTGCTCTTTTATTTTTACTTAAAGTACAATAACTTTTACCATTTTAATTTGTTTTAATAGTATATTGACAGTATTGTTTTCTTTCAAAAATCCACTTAATTTTCTTTACCCTATTATTAAAATGGTAATTGACAAAAACAAACTACATTGTCACCAGAAGAGCAATACAAAATGTACAAGTGATATATTAAAATCATCTTTCCAGCTTGAATTTCAATGATGCATTGGGGCAACGATTTTGTGAGAAACATCTTCACCCTTAAATAAAGATTTTCTTAATTCCTTACCTGTGTGCTAATTAGATATCACCTTGTTTTCACATTAAACAGACTTCCACATGAGAAAGCAGCAAGGATGCAGTGGTGTTAATGTTTCCTGGTGTCAACCTGTATTATTTCAGTAGATATTGAAATGAGGATGCATCTTGCTGCCTTTCCAATGAAGCAAGTTTAATTTAGTAATAGGTGAAAAATCATCCCTACAAAGATGTTAATCAGATACTTGGCTTTGTGGACACTTTTCAGAGAACAAATTTGTTAGCATAAAAATAAAGCCAGAAAATGAAGAGCTGTTTAATCACTCAATTGGATTTTTTTTGCCAGCATATTTCTTTTTCTCTGCAAACCACTGCTAAATTGTGCTTCCTAGCTGTTTTTATAAAATCACTGAATCAAATCTAACTCTGATTACATCAGAGAAGGCCAGGTACCCTACACCATAACATGGGTTTTTGAAATTTTGACTTGTCTACTTAAAGATCACCAAAATCTGATAACAAGGTCAATTACGTCCCTGGGTGGGATTGAACCACCAACCTTTTGGTTAATAGCCGTACACACAAACTGATTGCGCCACAGCGACACTTTGCAAAAGTACATACTGACAAAGGCTAATAAGCATTCATCTAGAAGTTTTCCTAGAAAAACTTTAAATAGTCAATAATCTGGAGAGTTTTTGTAAGATGTTTCTTCCATTAACCAATGAAGAAACACATTGGTACTTTCCCATGATGAGTGAGTGCTTCAGGATCTCTTGCACTTACATGTGCAGCAGAGTACTGTAATGGAAGCATGCTGGGTCCATAACCCAGAGGTAGGCAGATTGAAACTATCCTCTGCTATATGCATTTTTTTTTGTTAATTAAAGTAAACCAAAACTGGGATTGATATTTTTGCTCTTTTATTTTTACTTAAAGTACAATAACTTATACCATTTTAATTTGTTTTAATAGTATATTGACAGTATTGTTTTCTTTCAAAAATCCAATTAATTTTCTTTACCCGATTATGAAAATGGTAATTGACAAAAACAAACTACATTGTCACCAGAAGAGCAATACAAAATGTACAAATGATATATTAAAATCATCTTTCCAGCTTGAATTTCAATGATGCATTGGGGCAACGATTTTGTGAGAAACATCTTCACCCTTAAATAAAGATTTTCTTAATACCTTACCTGTGTGCTAATTAGATATCAACTTGTTTTCACATTAAACAGACTTCCACATGAGAAAGCAGCAAGGATGCAGTGGCGTTAATGTTTCCTGGTGTCAACCTGTATTATTTCAGTAGATATTGAAATGAGGATGCATCTTGCTGCCTTTCCAATGAAGCAAGTTTAATTTAGTAATAGGTGAAAAACCATCCCTACAAAGATGTTAATCAGATATTTGGCTTTGTGGACACTTTTCAGAGAACAAATTTGTTAGCATAAAAGTAAAGCCAGAAAATGAAGAGCTGTTTAATCACTCAATTGGATTTTTTTGCCAGCATATTTCTTTTTCTCTGCAAACCACTGCTAAATTGTGCTTCCTAGCTGTTTTTATAAAATCACTGAATCAAATCTAACTCTGATTACATCAGAGAAGGCCAGGTACCCTACACCATAACAGGGGTTTTTGAAATTTTGACTTGTCTACTTAAAGATCACCAAAATCTGATAACAAGGTCAATTACGTCCCTGGGTGGGATTGAACCACCAACCTTTTGGTTAATAGCCGTACACACTAACTGATTGCGCCACAGTGACACTTTGCAAAAGTACATACTGACAAAGGCTAATAAGCATTCATCTAGAACGTTTCCTAGAAAAACTTTAAATAGTCAATAATCTGGAGAGTTTTTGTAAGATGTTTCTTCCATCAACCAATGAAGAAACACATTGGTACTTTCCCATGATGAGTGAGTGCTTCAGGATCTCTTGCAATTACATGTGCAGTAGAGTACTGTAATGGAAGCATGCTGGGTCCATAGCCCAGAGGTAGGCAGATTGAAACTATCCTCTGCTATATGCATTTTTTTTTTGTTAATTAAAGTAATCCAAAACTGGGATTGATATTTTTGCTCTTTTATTTTTACTTAAAGTACAATAACTTTTACCATTTTAATTTGTGTTAATAGTATATTGACAGTATTGTTTTCTTTCAAAAATCCAATTAATTTTCTTTACCCGATTATTAAAATGGTAATTGACAAAAACAAACTACATTGTCACCAGAAGAGCAATACAAAATGTACAAGTGATATATTAAAATCATCTTTCCAGCTTGAATTTTAATGATGCATTGGGGCAACGATTTTGTGAGAAACATCTTCACCCTTAAATAAAGATTTTCTTAATTCCTTACCTGTGTGCTAATTAGATATCACCTTGTTTTCACATTAAACAGACTTCCACATGAGAAAGCAGCAAGGATGCAGTGGCGTTAATGTTTCCTGGTGTCAACCTGTATTATTTCAGTAGATATTGAAATGAGGATGCATCTTGCTGCCTTTCCAATGAAGCAAGTTTAATTTAGTAATAGGTTAAAAACCATCCCTACAAAGGTGTTAATCAGAAACTTGGCTTTGTGGACACTTTTCAGAGAACAAATTTGTTAGCATAAAAATAAAGCCAGAAAATGAAGAGCTGTTTAATCACTCAATTGGATTTTTTTTGCCAGCATATTTCTTTTTCTCTGCAACCCACTGCTAAATTGTGCTTCCTAGCTGTTTTTATAAAATCACTGAATCAAATCTAACTCTGATTACATCAGAGACGGCCAGGTACCCTACACCCTAAGAGGGGGTTTGAAATTTTGACTTGTCTACATAAAGATCACCAAAATCTGATAACAAGGTCAATTACGTCCCTGGGTGGGATTGAACCACCAACCTTTTAATTAATAGCCTTACACAGTAACTGATTGCGCCACAGCAACACTTTGCAAAAGTACATACTGACAAAGGCTAATAAGCATTCATCTAGAACGATTC